>NC_090183.1:46729355-46746855 GCF_024679245.1 Pseudorasbora parva | reverse complement strand
CAGCTCTCGGCCTGCAGACGCTTCTACACACATTAGTGTAAGAATGGGTCGCTCTCAGGAGCTCAGTGAACTCAAGCGTGGGGCCGTGATAGGCTGACACCTGTGCAATAAGGCCATTCCTGACATTTCCTCACTACTAAATATTCCACGCTCAACTGTTAGTGGGATTAGAACAAAGAGGAAGCCATTGGGAACAACAGCAACTCAGCCACGAAGTGTTAAATCCCAGAGCGGGGTCAGCGCATGCTGAGGGTCACAGTGCGCAGAAGTCTCCAACTTTCTGCAGAGTCAACAGCTCCAGACCTCCAGACTTCTGTGGCCTTCAGATGAGCTCAAGAACAGCGGAGAGAGCTTCATGGAATGGGTTTCCATGGCCGAGCAGCTCATCCAAGCCTTACATCACCAAGAGCAATGCAAAGTGTGGGATGCAGTGGAGTAAAGCAGCCGCCACTGGACTCTAGAGCAGTGAGACGTGTTCTCTGAGCGACCAATCACGCTTCAGTCTGACAATCCCATGGACGAGTCTGGGTTTGGCCGTCGCCAGGAGAACGGGACTTGTCTGACTGCATTGTGCCGAGTGTAAAGTTTGGTGGAGGGGGGATTATGGGGTGGGGTTGTTTTTCAGGGGTTGGCCCCTTAGTTCCAGTGAAAGGAACTCTTAATGCTTCACCAAGACATTTTGGACAATTTCACGCTCCTGACTTTGTGGGATCAGTTTGTGGATGGCCCCTTCCTGTCCCATCCATCTATCTATCCATCTATCTATCTATCTATCTATCTATCTATCTATCTATCTATCTATCTATCTATCTATCTATCTATCTATCTATCTATCTATCTATCTATCTATCTATCTATCTATCTATCTATCTATCTTGCATTCGCCTGTCTCTCTCTCGCTCTGCTGGTGTCTTGTGTTCAGAGTTTTGACAGATGGACAGCAAGTCTCACACCTGTTGTGTGTGTGTGTGTGTGTGTGTGTGTGTGTGTGTGTGTGTGTGTGTGTGTGTGTGTGTGTGTGTGTGTGTGTGTGTGGGAGTGAGAGCTGGTTCTCAGTGCTACAACTGAGATCTCTTCAAACATTCAGACTGAACAGTCAATGAGATGCAAAATCATGCCTGAGCTTCTCTTTGAAGAAATGGATTCCAATGCAAATCCAATGACCTTTAATTATTGTATAATTCTGTCAATGATCATAACCTGAAGCAACCATGACTAAATTTTACAATTAGCCCGTTTAACCTGCTGTATGAGTTTGACCTTTAGATGAGCACTGGCTCATTGGGTGTGTGTGTGTGTGTGTGTGTGTGTGTGTGTGTGTGTGTGTGTGTGTGTGTGTGTGTGTGTGTGTGTGTGTGTGTGTGTGTGTGTGTGTGTGTGTGTGTGTGTAACCAGCGAATGCTAGAAAAGCTCAGGTAGAGCAATGTTATATCTGAGAAACACACACAATCTCTAGCCACACTCTCTAATGATAGAATAATTCTGCTCTTTTAGCGCTCAGAGGTGTTTATCTCTGTCCATTTATCCCTCTACTGTATCTAAGCCACACATTAACATCTGTCCTCTATTTACCCACCAAATCGGGTCCAACAAGCAGGCCTGTTCGCCGCAGCGGACGCCAAATCTTCCAGCTGACCAACATTGGGCAGATTTCCTCTCGTCAGGACACACTCCTGTCATGGCCGGCCAATTAAAGGGTTAGTTCACCCAAAAATGTAAATTGTGTGATTAATTCCTCCTGTGGTTGGCCAGCCGTCAGACCTCCGCTCATCTTCACACACAGATGAAGATATTAGTGTTGAAATCCGATGGCTCAGAAAGGCCTTCATTGACACCAATGTCATTTCCTCTCTCAAGACCCATAAAGGCACTAAAGACGTCGTTACAAAGCCCATCTCACTACAGCGGCTCTACAATCATTGATGAAGAGGCCAGAATAGAGTTAGTGCGCAAAAACACTCAATAACGACTTATATAGTGATGGCCGATTTCAGAACAAAGCTTCAAACCGTTATGAGTCAGTGAATCGATTCATGATTCGAACCGTTATGAGTCAGTGAATCGATTCATGATTCGAACCGTTATGAGTCAGTGAATCGATTCATGATTCGAACCGTTATGAGTCAGTGAATCGATTCATGATTCGGATCTCCAAAGTCACGTGATTTCAGCAGTTTGACACACGATCCGAATCATGAATCGATTCACTGACTCATAACGGTTCGAATCATGAATCGATTCACTGACTCATAACGGTTCTAAGCTTTGTTCTGAAATCGGCCATCACTATATAAGTCGTTATTTAGTGTTTTTGCGCACTAACTCTATTCTGGCCTCTTCATCAATGATTGTAGAGCCGCTGTAGTGAGATGGGCTTTGTAACGACGTCTTTAGTGCCTTTATGGGTCTTGAGAGAGGAAATGACATTGGTGTCAATGAAGGCCTTTCTGAGCCATCGGATTTCAACACTAATATCTTCATCTGTGTGTGAAGATGAGCGGAGGTCTGACGGCTGGCCAACCACATTAGGGTAAATAATTAATGACAGAATTTTCATTTCTGGCTGAACTAACCCTTTAAGACACGATGCTCACACACCTCAGAGTTCTGATCTTCCTCACAGGCTTTTTCTTTTTTCTAGGTGTCTTAATTACTCTGAGGAAGTGTGTTTCTGGCTGCCGGTCAGCTGGTCCATTTGCATGTCTGTGTAGTGAGAGGTTGGCAGCGAATCCTCCAGTCCAGATTGCGGCCCTCTCCGCGGTGAGACCGCCTTGGAGGAGACTGCGTTGTGGGATTAGGGTTTTAGCAGCGAAGGTAAGTGTGACTACAAGCTTTGGCTGTCCATCTGCTCTCCTGCGGTAAACTGGCCAGCCTGAGCCGCCTGCAGCAAGGACCTGGCCTCCGTACCAGCACACACACACACACACACACACACACACACACACACACACACACGCAGCCAAAAACCCTCAGCCTGCTGCTCGCAACCAAACACTCCATATGCACTAAAGTTTTCCTCTCTTTCACCCGCCTGCCGCCACCATCCTTTCCTTTTCTCTCCTTAATAAATAAGACATGAGCGTGTCTCCAGCAATAGAGGCGACGGGTTTAATTTGTAGGGCAGCGATGTTTGCTGGAGTCCTGAGGGATTTGTGCCCTTCTCGTCTCTCACACACACACACACACACACCTGATTCGCTCATTCATGATGCATTCAAACGGGTGTGCATTCAGTGCTGATTGTTTTAAAGGGATAGTACACATTCTCTCATTGTCATTCCAAACCTGTTCTCTGAAACAATCATAATAAGTCACTATTCATTTTTTTTTTTTTTTTATGTTGATTTATCGCTGCACATCATTATTGTGTTAATAATCCTGAGTCAGAATATCTTCATCTCTTCTCTGATGATGAGGGCGGGGCCACCTGTCACTCACATGAGATCAGCCAATAGCAAACCACAGCCATCCAATCAGATCCCCACAGACACAATCAAGCCCCGCCCACATTTGTTCTTGTTTGCGAAGCGATTCACTCGACATACGGCACAATAGACCAGCGGGACTTCACTTTCATGATGACTTTCTAGAACTAGTTCACCCAAAAATTAAAATCATCATCATTCCGAAAACACTGTTAAAAAAATATGAATTTAGCTGCTCACAACTTTAGCATTAGTATAACTTCCCTGGATTGAACTTGTTGATATTCACTATATTGGCAAGTGTTGTGCCGCCTCTACACACACATGAGCTTCCCATTGTTAACCCGTGGGGTTTAATCTGGATTCGGCCCACCCTCTCTAACAGCTCCAGCTCTTCTGGGAATAGGAAACATGCTGCTAGTCACTGCAGAAAGATGAACAATATGAAAGAATGACAATAATTTGAGACGTCCCCAAACTGATCCCACAAAGTCGGGAGCGTGAAATTGTCCAAAATGTCTTGGTGACGCATTAAGAGTTCCTTTCACTGGAACTAAGGGGCAACCCCTGAAAAACAACCCCACCCTATAATCCCCCCTCCACCAAACTTTACACTGGCACAATGCAGTCAGGCGAGTCTCGTTCTCCTGGCGACGGCCGAACCCAGACTCGTCCATGCATGGGCGTCGGAAGCAAATAAAAAGTGGGTGGGTCAGTATAAAATATGATAGGTGGGGAAATAGTTTTGCGGGGGGTCTGGGGGTTCTCCCCTAGAAAAAAAAGTATTTCATAGATGTGATTTCCTGCATTATGGTGCGTTTTAGGCCATATCCCTTTCCTATACCAAAAAAGACCTCAAACCAGTCAATACCAATAGTCGAATAAAAGGGCTATATTCATTTAACTGCCGTAAACATCAACAGTTTCACAGATAATGATAATGAATAAGTTGCATGTTTTTTATGCTCCGTATCCAGACAGATAAGTTGAAAAGATAAGATAAAAAGTGCCGTTTACTAAACAATTGATTGGGCCAGACAAAATTACAGAAATCACTGAATTATTTACCGTGGCTGTAGAGTAGGGGTACGACGCATGGCATTAAGTTTTGACACATATCATTTGATCGCGAGCATAGGTCGGAATCCGCCTTTCGCCACACTCGCTCTACTCCCTTTCCCCATCACATCACATCACATCGTAAAGGTATTTATTTTCAATAAAAAAATAGAAAATATTAGAAAAGGGGAAATAAAGCGTTTACCTTTGTTTAATAATACGTTTCTTAATAAGTTTCTTGGTTGCGGGGTAGTCAATGTAAGCAGACATGTGCTGAATTAGAGACGATAAAAGTGAGTGGGTCCAATATCATTGGTCTTAAAAAGTGGGTGGGTCTTGTCCCACACACACACAATGGTTCCGATGCCCATGGGTCCATGTGATTGTCAGCCTGAAGCGTGATTGGCCGCTCAGAGAACACGTCTCACTGCTCTAGAGTCCAGTGGCGGCTGCTTTACTCCACTGCATCCCACGCTTTGCATTGCTCTTGGTGATGTAAGGCTTGGATGAGCTGCTCGGCCATGGAAACCCATTCCATGAAGCTCTCTCCGCTGTTCTTGAGCTCATCTGAAGGCCACAGAAGTCTGGAGGTCTGGAGCTGTTGACTCTGCAGAAAGTTGGAGACTTCTGCGCACTGTGACCCTCAGCATGCGCTGACCCCGCTCTGGGATTTAGCACTTCGTGGCTGAGTTGCTGTTGTTCCCAATGGCTTCCGCTTTGTTATAATCCCACTAACAGTTGAGCGTGGAATATTTAGTAGTGAGGAAATGTCAGGAATGGCCTTATTGCACAGGTGTCAGCCTATCACGGCCCCACGCTTGAGTTCACTGAGCTCCTGAGAGCGACCCATTCTTTCACTAATGTGTGTAGAAGCGTCTGCAGGCCGAGAGCTGGAGTTATACACCTGTGGCCATGAAGAGATCCAACACCTGAACTCAGGGATCTGGAGGAGCGGCCCAATACTTCTGGCAATATAGTGTATATCCAAGTTGCAAAACTAAACGTAACATTTGAAGGGAAGCACAAACACATTTTCACAGTGCATGACTTTCTCCAGAGGAAACGATAACAGTGTTTCCTTTAAGCGTTTCGGGCCGAATAATTGCAGACATTTGTAGAGAAGATGAAGACCATTAAAAATAAAGGGTTTGAGTTATTCCAATACGGCGCTCACCTTACAAACACTGTAAATGTAGACGAGAGCAGAGAAAGACAAGCGCGTTATTTAAGATGATACCTGCGGGTCTCCGTCCAGATATATGAGAACACACAAGAACACAAGAAACATAAAGCTCTTATTAGATTGTGTGCATGGCGACTCGCAGCGCTCCGCATTAATTATGGATGCTGTATTTCAGTAATGTAATCCTCAGGTGAGCTGCGAGTGATAGAACGTGTAATTTTGAGGTTTAATGTTGATGTGGGCGCGAGAGGACGCGAGGTCTCGGTGTAAATCACACACGATGGTGTTATTTCACAATGCGACGCGTGGAATATCTCCTGCTGAAGTTTATGGCCGCTGTGTGTGTGACGTCGCTTGAAGGAAAAAGCTTCACTTTGACCTTTACAGCCGAATCCTAGTCATCCTCCCACTGGGAAAATTATATTTCATGTTACGTAAGGAAACTCTGTCAGAAAACACACTCATCAGCATCTTTCTCTGACTGCCACGTCTTCCAAACATTTTCATCGCACAATATTTATGTGCAAATATGCAGGGGGATGATTGTTTTTCTGCTCGGATCCGTCGTGTCTGGTCAATAAATCACGCGGGAATGCGATTATAAAAACTCGATTTTAGCTAAATGTTTCTATTTGCATGAGGAAGTTGATTTGGCCTGGGTTTGTTTCAGACGCGGCAGAAATGCAAGTGAATCTGTTTCTCTCTCTACGACAGATCGTCACGTCACAAGCAATAAAGGGATCGCTCTGGAAAAGATAACGGATGTGATGTCATGCATTCGCAGTTCCACAAATGATATGCTCATGTTTTATATATATATATATATATTAGTCTGAGTTAATATTGTTTGCAGATGATATCAAAGGAACAGTAAAGTAATTAAGAACATCACAGCAGCGTCTTATAGATGATTACAGCAGCTCGGAAACCCTTCGCCCTCGGCTCTCTCTCTCTCTCTCTCTCTCTCTCTCTCTCTCTCTCTCTCTCTCTCTCTCTCTAGTCTTCAGGGTGTGAGCAAGTTCACCTGCTGTTCACCAGAGAATGGAGCGCTAGCTGAAGAACTGTACTCAATAATCAAGATGTACTATACACAGATCAGGCATAACATTATGACCGGTGAATATCACTGATGATCTCTGTTAGTGGGTGGGATATATTAGGCAGCAAGTGAACATTTAGTCCTCAGAGTTGATGTGTGTGAAGCAGGAGAAATGGGCAAGCGTAAGGATTTGAGCGAGTTTGGCCAGATTGTGACGGCTAGACGACTGGGTCAGAGCATCTCCAAAACTGCAGCTCTTGTGGGCTGTTCCCGGTCTGCAGTGGTCAGTATCTATCAAAAGTGCTCCAAGGAAGGACCAGTGGAGAACCGGCCACAGGGTCATGGGCGGCCAAGGCTCATTGATGACCGTGGGGAGCGAAGGCTGGCCCGTGGGGTCCGATCAAACAGACGAGCTACTGGAGCTCAAACTGCTCCAGAAGTTAATGCTGGTTCTGATAGAAAGCTGTCAGAATACACAGAGCAGCTCAGTTTGAGGCATATGGACCAGTCAGGGTGACCTCTGACCCCTGACCCCGCCGAAAGCACCAACAGTGGCACGTGAGCATCAGAACTGGACCACGGAGCAATGGAAGAAGGTGGCCTGGTCTGAGGAATCACGTGTTCTTCTACATCACGTGGATGGCCGGGTGTGTGTGTGTGTGTGTGTGTGTGTGTGTGTGTGTGTGTGTGTGTGTGTGTGTGTGTGTGTGGCTTACCTGGGGAACACATGGCCCCAGGATGCACTATGGGAAGAAGGCGAGCCGGCGGAGGCAGTGTGATGCTTTGGCCAATGTTCTGCTGGGAAACCTTGGGTCCTCCATCCATGTGGATGTTACTTTGACACGCTCCACCTACCTAAGCATTGCTGAGACCATGTTCAGCCTTTGATGGAAACGGTATTCTGGTGGCTGTGGCTCTTCCAGCAGGATAATGCTCCTGACACAAAGCACAAATGCTTCAGGAATGGTTTGAGGAGCACAACAACCAGTTTGAGGCGTCGACTCGGCCTCCAGATTCCCCAGATCTCAATCCAATCGAGCGTCTGTGGGATGAGCTGAACAAACAAGTCCGATCCATCCCACCTCGCAACTTACAGGACTTAAAGGATCTGCTGCTAACATCTTGGTGCCAGATACCACAGCACACCTTCAGGGGTCGAGTGGAGTCCATCAGAGACGGGTCAGGGGGACCAACACAATATTAAGATCATAATGTTATGCCTGATCGGTGTAGACGCTGTTTAAACTGGTTTCTAGGGTGTTGCTAAGTAGCTGCTACAGTGTTCCGAGTCCAACATTACTAATAACAATAAACTCGATTCTGAGTGTAAATACTCATTCATGCGGCTCGTTGTGTGATTGCTGCCCACATGCTGCATTCAGACCATATAAATAAATCTGCCATTCTTCAGCAGATGGAGATACTACGGCACGCTGACGTCACACACACACACAGACACACACACACACACACACACACACACACACACACACACACACACACACACACACACACACACACACACACACACCAGCTGCTCCCGCCTCATAATAAATGTGTTTCATTTTGGCTTGTGTAATAAAATAAGCATTAGCTAAACACGGTAAAGCTGCATCATTGATCTGAGCAATCAGGAGCCGATCACATGATGGCAGTTTCACACTGAACTCACCTATCTCACACACTCGCTCTCACACACACACACACACACACACACACATTCTGCATTTTTACTTTCTCATAAAAACTCCTCCTGTGTGATTTATAAGCCTTTTGTAAAGTGGGGCCATGGGTAATGTCCTCATATTTAATAATAATAATAATAATAATAGATTTTATTTATAATGCACTTTTCATTCCGAAGAATCTCAAAGTGCAACAAAGGGGGGGGGGGGGGGGGGAATAACAACAAAAAATGAATAACAAGTAAAAATATAGAATACTACAAACAATCAACCAACACAGAAAACAGAACAGAAACAGAGCTGATGGTGAACAGAAACAGAGCTGATGGTGGACAGAAAACAGCTGATGGTGGAAGTCTCTGTTAGCTCCGCAGCACACTGTGGTCCACTCCATGTTTCAGATTTCTCCCAGCGGCAGTGTCCCGATGACATCGCCGAGGCACGACAGCTGAAGACCAGATGATGGGTCTTCTTCATGATGATTCAAAAGATGGGGATCGCTGCAGCACCATGCAAGAGGCAGAACATTCCTCCGGCCACTTCTGTGGACACACCGGGGCCGGCGCAGATTTCGCTCCACGGCCGCAATGCAGGACGGAACAGCGGCGCAGCCGAGAAGCAGAACATCCCAACATCATGCCGGACGCCGCCGACGAGAGCCCGGATGACGCTAGCCCGGTGCAAACTTCAGCCACCATGCAGCTTAAGCCCAAGGGAGACCGCCAGTGAGCACCCGCGGCGAGAAACATCAAATGTCCTCCAAACCAGAAACCAACCGCAGCAATTCAAACGTAAACATTAGAGAAGCGGTTGAAAACGGCGAAACGACGAACAACGACCTCTCAGTGGCTGCCAGCAATCAGCAACAGTCCCAATTGTAGCTCTGACTGTTAGACTAGTCACAAACATAAGGAAATAAAATAAAATGTAAATCTAATAGTACATTAACATGATTTGTTGTGGGTGGAGAAGCGGCGAACAGACAACGCCAGCGTCCTCTCCCCCACGTTGATATTTCACCCTCTCCTGTAATACCTGTGTCATACCCATGGCATTATACACATTTGTGTCCTCATATGTCACACACACCTGTCAGGCGTTACAGTGAGTCTGCTGTAACACACACACGCGTCTCGTCTGCAGTCTGCATGGATAAAATCCCCCTAAAGGTCAACCGCGCCGGTCGGGCCGATGCAGAACTATTCTGCGGTCCATCTGAACGTGTTCGACATAATTACCCCACCTGCTCATCTCTCTCTCTCTCTCTCTCTCTCTCTCTCTCTCTCTCTCTCTCTCTCTCTCTCTCTCTCTCTCGTCGTTAACCCGCGTCTCACTGATGGCTGTCTTTACCCGTCTCTCTCTCTTCCGCTACCTAAGAGATCAGAGCTGCTGCATAAATTACTCATCAACATTAGCATCAGGCGTTGTGTGCCACCAGTGCCAACTGCTCTCCGAGCGGCCATTAAAGGTCATGTTTTGATGACTGAATGCCACACAGACACCTTGGCTCCCGCGAGGAGGTTCCCCAGGTGCACGTGAAAGGTTAGAAATTACCTTCCATCTCGGAGGCTGATGCCCAAGGAAATAATTAGAGGGGTTTTAGGAGCCGTGGACGTGCACCGGGCCTAATGGCCACAGCGAGAGGCCGAGTGATGACGGGACACAGACACACACACACACACACACACACGTGTTAAGGGAAATCTTGAAATCTTGTTTCTTGTTTGCGTCCCAAACAGAAATAAGATTATTTTCCTCACCCCATTGGCAGATCATTTGGCTTGTTTTAAGCAAAAACTCACTTCATTTTTTATTTTATTTTCCCGGAAAACAAGCAAAAATGTTTTATGTCATTTTACTTATCTAGTAAATTAATCTTGATTTAAGAATTATTAGATATTTGGACTGGACACAAGAAAAAATACTAAATAAGTAGAGCATTTTTTGCAGTGCATGTGTTAAAGGAGACACTCTCGTATCACAGATAAAGTCATAAATCTCATATATCATCAAAAGCTAAAGATACACTGTAAAATGATTTTCATCTTTTGTCAAATCAACTCAGATGGTTCAGATAACATAATATTTTAAGTTACTGCTGATTAAACCAATGTCCTTCCCTCTAAGTTTTAAGTTCAATGAACTCAGAATGCAAAAAACGCTCTTCTTCCTCATCATGTTGTCTTGTTTCCAGTCTAAATATCTAACATTTCTTAAATCAAGATGCATTTACTAGATCAGTAAAACGACATGAGATATTTTTGCAATGAGTTTAAATAATTTAAGTTAAAACTTAAAACAGGCAAAAATTATCTGTCAACAGGGTGAGAAAAATAATCTTGTTTCTTGTTTTTATCCCAAACAGAAATAATATTATTTTTCTCATCCCACTGGCATCACAAATAAAACACACAATTACTCAATATGCTTACACAATCTTTTAATAATATTTTAATAAAGGTTGTCGATTCTCAAAAAATGTTCATTGCATTAACTAAATTTTAAATTTCAATGAACTTAAAATGTTACGGCAACCAGGTTACTTATTTTTTAAATATTTTATACAGTGCATTTAAGGCGGTATGTTTTTAATCTGTATAAGCTGGACATTTTTTACAGTGACGAGACTTTGATGCTTTTCGGAGAAAATCAAAAGCATTCTACAATCACATTTCCCCTGGATTTCTGCCTTTTAAAAAGTCTGTCAGTCTACAGTGCACTATATACTGTGTTCAAGCACGATACAAGTTGGGACACTGTACAAATTGTGAATGAAACCAGAATGCAATGATGTGGAAGTTTCACATTTCAATATTTTATTCAGAATGCAACATAGATGACATATCAAATGTTTAAACTGAGAAAATGTATAATTTTAAAGAAAAAATAAGTTGATTTTAAATGTCATGGCATCAACACATCTCAGTAAAGTTGTGCCGTGGCCATGTTTCCCCCTGTGTGTCATCCCCTCTTCTTTTTATATCAGTCTGCAAACGTCTGGGCACTGAGGAGACGAGCTGCTCAAGTTTAGGAATAGGAATGTTGGCCATTCTTGTCTAACACAGGCTTCTAGCTGCTCAACTGACTTAGGTCTTCTTTATCGCATCTTCCTCTTTATGATGCCCCAAATGTTTTCTAATGGTGAAAGATCTGGACTGCAGGCTGGCCATTTCAGTGCCGGATCCTTCTTCTGCGCAGCCATGATGTTGTAATTGATGCAGTGTGTGGTCTGGCATTGTCATGTTGGAGAATGCAAGGTCTTCCCTGAAAGAGACGCCGTCTGGATGGAGCAGATGTTGCTCTAGAACTTGGATATACAGGTACTGGTCATATAATTAGAATATCAACAAAAAGTTGATTTATTTCACTAATTCCATTCAAAAAGTGAAACTTGTATATTATATTCATTCATTACACACAGACTGATATATTTCAAATGTTTATTTCTTTTAATTTTGATGATTATAACTGATTATAACTTTATCCTGAATTACTGCAGCGATGCGGCGCGGCGTGGAGTCGATCCGTCTGTGGCTCGGCTCAGGTTGCTCTGATAGGCCTTCAGCTCTTCTGCATTGTTGGCTCTGGCGTATCGCATCTTCCTCTTCACGGTACCCCAGAGATTATCTATGAGGTTAAGGTCAGGTGAGTTTGCTGGCCAGTTAAGAACAGGGATACCATGGTCCTTAAAGCAGGCACTGGTTTCTTTGGCACTGTGTGCAGCTGCCCAGTCCTGTCGGAAAATGAAATCTGCATCTCCATAAAGTTAGCCAGCAGCAGGAAGCAGGAAGTGCTCTAAAACTTCCTGGTATACGGCTGCGTTGACCTTTGACCTCCGAAAACACAGTGGACCAACCCCAGCAGATGCCATGGCTCCCCAAACCATCACTGACTGTGGAGACTTTACACTGGAGCTCAAGCAGCGTGGAGTGTGTGCCTCTCCGCTCTTCCTCCAGACTCTGGGACCCTGATTCCCAAAGGAAATGATAAACTTACTTTCCTCAGAGAGCATAACTCTGGGCCGCTCAGCAGTCCCTTCTGTCTTTAGCGCAGGCGAGACGCTTCTGGATGCGAAGCTGAAACTCATGTCCTGCATACGTCTGTGCGCAGCGGTTCTTAAAGCGCTGACTCCAGCTGCAGTCCACTCTTCGTGAATATCCTCCACATGTTTGAGTGGGTTTTGTTTCGCACTCCTCTCCAGGGTGCGGTTATCTCTATCGCTTCTGCACTTTTTTCTACCACATGGGATTTTCCTTAGTTGTCAGTTGTAATCAATCAATTTTATTTATATGGCGCTTTTACAATGATGATTGTTTCAAAGCAGCTTCACAGTGTTAAACAGGACAATATTGCAACAAAATTTGATTTGGCTAGTTTGATTTGGATAATTTATAGAAATAAATATGACCTAATTAATACATACCAAAGGCGACAGTGGCAAGGAACCAAAACTCCATCAGGGCATGATGGAGAAAAATAAACCTTGGAAGAAACCAGACTCAGTCGGGGTGCCAGTTCTCCTCTGGCCTATTGTTAAACAGTGTATAATTATTATTCTGCGAACCTTGCAAGTCATAAATCATATTAGATAGAAATAATCTAAATGTTGGGTATTAAAATTAAAAGAAATAAACATTTGAAATATATCAGTCTGTGTGTAATGAATGAATTTAATATAAAGTTTCATTTTTTGAACGGAATTAGTGAAATAAATCAACTTTTTGAAGATATTCTAATTATATGACCAGCACCTGTACCTTTCAGCATTGATGGAGCCTTTCCAGATGTGTAAGCTGCCCATGCTACACACACTCATGAACCCCAGACCATCAGAGATCAGCTTCTGAACTGAGCGCTGAGAACAGCTTGGGTTGTCCTTGTCCTCTTTAGTCCGGATGGCGTCCCAGTTTTCCCAAAAGATCTTCAGATGTTGATTCGTCTGACCCCAGAACAGTTTTCCACTTTAAAGTCCATTTTAAATGAGCCTTGGCCCAGAGGAAACGCCTGCGCTTCTGGATTATGTTTAGATATGGCTTCTTCTTTGTCCTGTAGAGTTTTAGCCGGCGACGGTGAATGGCGCGGTGGATTGTGTTCACCAATGTTTTCTGGAAGTATTCCTGAGCCCATGTTGTGATGTCCATTACAGTAGCATTCCTGTGTGTGATGCAGTGCCGTCTAAGGGCCGAAGATCACGGCCATCCAGTTTGGTTTTGACCCTTGACCCTTACGCTCAGAGATTGCTCCAGATTGTCTGAATCTTTGGATAATATTATGCTCTGTAGATGATGATAACTTCAAACTCTTTGCAGTGTTTCCCTGAGAAACTTCTTTCTGATATCGCTCCGGTATTGTCCGCCGCAGCATTGGGGGAATTGGTGATCCTCTGCCCATCTTGACTTCTGAGAGACACTGCCACTCTGAGAGGCTCTTTATACCCAATCATGTTGATAATTGACCTAATAAGCTGCAGATTGGTCTCCAGCTGTTCCTCATATGAACATTTAACTTCTCCGGCCTCTTATTGCGACCTGTCCCCAACTTTTTTAGAATGTGTAGCTCTCATGAAATCCAACATGAGCCGATATTTGTCTTGACATTTCGAAATGTCTCACTTTCAACATTTGATATGTTGTCTATATTCTGTTTTGAATAAAATATAAGTTTATGATATTTGTGAATTATTGCACTCCTTTTTTTTTCCAATTTGTACAGTGTCCCATCTTTTTTGCATTCGGGTTTGTAAATCATGAGGTGTCACTGCAGTAAACACACCTCAAGATCAAATAAACTCTCGTCAGTGTTTCACAAGCTTCACGCGTCTGAGCCTCAGGAGCACTGTAAGCACCTTATTGTTAACTATTTTATTTGATATTATGCTGTTGATAAAGCGAAGCCCCTAGTGGAGCCGCGCGGTTTCTTTAATTGGGAGAGACACACACGTAACACGGCTTATATTTGTCATCCAGCTGCGGGAGCGAAGACGCTGTGATGTATTCCAGGGCGGCAAATGTCAGAAATCCTGACACGGTTCCACATGGCCTAACTAAAGGTCCCGCTCTCTCTCTCTCTCTCTCTCTCTCTCTCTCTCTCTCTCTCTCTCTCTCTCTCTCTCTCTCCCCCTCTCTCTCTCTCTCTCTCTCTCTCTCTCTCTCTCTCTGAGCAGCGAGGAGAAAGGAACACATGAGTCATTTCCCTGAGAGAGCGCGCATCCGCTGCGAGACAGCCGCATGTCAGAGGTTGAACCAGCGGAGCAGGTGCACGCACACACACACACACACACACACACACACACACTCATGCACACGCGCGCTCCCTAAGGTGCTAAGTGTTAGGAGAAGACACGGAAACAATGGCTCTAAACATAGCAGCGCTAACCACACACACGCCATAAAGATGTACTTAACTCCGCGCGCCGGGGACTGTGCCATTTATATTAGCAGCACCCCATCCTGCTCACTAATGGCAGGGTTATTAACATAACAAACTTAAACGCTGGATGTAAATAATACGGTTTCAGGATGCACGCGCTCAGCTGACAGTATTTAGGCACGAGCTCAACATCTGTTTATGAACACTGGCTCTAATGATATCACTCCATATCATTAAGGGTGGCACGGCACAGGTGCAGCTGTGCGCGGGAGAGAGAGGGAAAAACGCCAGCCTCCGGCTCGCAAACCCATCATTAGGACAATTTTGCTCGCGCGCAGATCGGCAGGCCTGTGATTTGAATCTGCGGATCACCTGTAATAGTAGTTTTTAGCGCGCATCTGATTCCATACATTTAGCGTGTAAGCGGCAGCGCGTTTGTGTCGCCAGCTGCAGCCGGATCTCGCTTTACTTTCAGACACACACACGTCATATCTCTGTTTCATAGATGCTCATAATTATGATAATTATTGATTTTTCTCGGCGAAACAATGACAAGGAACCCCGGTTTCTCCGCGCTCGGTGCGGGTGCACAGGTTTGCCCCGCGGCCTAATTAACAGGGCGTGCCTTTATGATGTTCATCTCTCTCTGGGATGCAAACAAATTAAAGTATTTTGACAATATGGCAAGATTTCCTCCAAGACTGGACAGTGAGTGAATCCCTGAAAAGGGTTTTAACTCTGCTTTCGTGTCCACATTATTAATATACATGCAGGCGTTGATGTGGTGTTTAAATGTAATTAGTTTAAAGCTTGGTTTTGTTTTTTAGCTGCTTAAACTAATAAACAATCACTATTAATCCATTTGGGTCGGCCTTATCCAGGCAGAAATGAGTTATTTAGTGTAAAACAAATGGCAAAGGGATGCATATCTCCAGAAAGTAGAGACTAAGCTTTCAAAAATAAAAGTTTGTGACTCCGGAGCTCATAATCTCACGGGTATATCAAACAACTGTGCACTCTAAAATAAATCTGGGTTAACAACAACCCAAGTTGGGTTGAAAATGGACAAACCCAGAAATGGGTTGTTTGAATGGATCCATTTACTAGGTGTGTGGGTCAAACTTATCCATTTTTCTTTGATGCCAAAAATCAATAGGATATTAAAATCATGTTCTATGAATATATTTACTTTAAAGGAGATTTATTTAGATTTTTTTGCACCCTCAGATTCAGATTTTCAAATAGTTCAGCCAAATATTGTTTAAAAAAAACTTGGCCCTTATGACTGGTTTTGTGGTCCAGGGTTAAGTTATTAACAAGGCGTGCCTTTATGATGTTCATCTCTCTCTGGGACGCAAACAAATTAAAGTATTTTGACAATATGACAAGATTTTCAATATGAGTGAATCCCTGAAAAGCATTTTAACTTTGCTTTCGTGATTTGGCGAGGGTTCGAATCCACACGGAAATTAGAGCCATTGGAAAGTTTGTGACCCTTCTCACGGTTATATCAACGGGTCAGAATTAAATCATTAGGATATTAAGATCATGTTCCATCAAGATATTTAGTTAATGTCCTACTGTAAATATATCATAAATGTATTATTAGTAGTAATATGCATTGCTAAGGACTTCATTTGCAATCATCAGCATCGTACAATCATTTAACACTTTAGTATGAGGAACACATATTCACTATTAACTCCGCCTTCTGCATCAATAAACTCCTAATTTACTGCTTATTAATAGTTAGTAAGGTAGTTTTTGTAGCGTTTAAGTTTAGGTATTGGGTCGGATTAAGGGATGTAGGATAAGCTCATGCAGAATAAGGCATTAATATGAGCTTTAGAAGTGCTCATAAACAGACAATATCCTAGTAATATGCATGATCATAAGACACTACACTGTAAAAAAATATTTAGAACAAAAGTTACCTGGTTGCCTTAAAATTTTGAGTTAAATCAATGAGCATTTTTGTGAGATTTGACAACCTTTATTAAAATATTATTAACAGATGTTGTGAGCATATTGGGTAATTGTGTGTGTTTTATTTCTGATGATGCCAAATTGTGCTATTTTCATGATTTATCACATGTTTTATGTGGTTCAGATACAATAATATTTTGAGTTTCTATTTATTAAACAAATTTCCTTCATTGTAGCAACTTAAATATTTAATTTCAATAAACTCAAAATTTTAAGGCAACCAGATTACTCACTTTTTAAGTTAAACCAACAAAAAACAACAATTTTTTTACAGTGTAGTTAATAGTTAATAACTGAACCTTAAAATGAAGTGTTAGCTGGAACATATCTTTTTATATTTTAATAAAGATGTAATATAATGCGCCATTGAATAAAAGTATGAACTTCCGCTAACACTTTGTTTTAGGGATCAGTTATTAACTATTAACTAGTGTCTTATGATCATGCATATTACTAGGATATTGTCTGTTTATGAGCACTTCTAAAGCTCATATTAATGCCTTATTCTGCATGAGCTTATTCTACATCCCTTAATCCGACCCAATACCTAAACTTAAACGCTACAAAAACTACCTTACTAACTATTAATAAGCAGTAAATTAGGAGATTATTGAGGCAGAAGGCGGAGTTAATAGTCAATATGTGTTCCTCATACTAAAGTGTTCCCGAACTTTCTAACGATAGTGTGTTCCAAACTCATAAGGAGGACTTCATGGGGGCTTTTGATTGAAAATGGTTTTGTTTAATGGCAAAC
>NC_090183.1:46707370-46724870 GCF_024679245.1 Pseudorasbora parva | reverse complement strand
GAGAGAGAGAGAGAGAGAGAGAGAGAGAGAGAGAGAGAGATTGTTTCTGCTCAAGGTCTTTATGATGCTTCAGTCTTTTTATGACTGTTATATTTAAATAAACTGCTTTAAAATCTAATTTTTACACATGGAATGCAATTCTAAAAACAATAAGACAAAAAAAATGAAAGGTAAAAAAAAGAGACACACTATTTTGCCAAAAGTGTTGTGTCGCCTCTACACACACATGATCTCCCCATTGTTAACCCGTGGGGTTTAATCTGGAGTCGGCCCACCCTCTCTAACAGCTCCAGCTCTTCTGGGAAGGCTTTCCTCAAGGTTTAGGAGTGTGTTTATGGGGATTTTTGCCCATTCTTCTAGAAGCTCATTTGTGAGGTCAGGCACTGATGTTGGACGAGAAGGCCTGGCTCTCAGTCTCCGCTCTAATTCATCCCAAAGCTGTTCTATCGGGTTGAGCTCAGGACTCTGTGCAGGCCAGTCCAGTTCCTCCACACCAAACTCCTCATCCATGTCTTTATGGAGCGACGCTTTGTGCACTGGAGCGCAGTCATGCTGGGACAGGAAGGGGCCGTCCACAAACTGATCCCACAAAGTCAGGAGTGTGAAATTGTCCAAAATGTCTCGGTGAAGCATTAAGAGTTCCTTTCACTGGAACTAAGAGGCCAACCCCTGAGAAACAACCCACCCCATAATCCCTCCTCCACCAAACGTTACACTTGGCACAATGCAGTCAGACGAGTCCCGTTCTCCTGGTGACCGCCAAACCATGTTTGTTATGATAGCTATCAAAATCCAGTGTTGAAAAAAAAAAAAACTTGTGTACTGTGCTAATTAATTGAGATTTCTTACAGCTCTTACAGGTTGTTGGCCTTGTTTGTTTCGTTGCTTCTATTGCTCTCCCCTTTTTTGGAAGTCGCTTTGGATAAAAGCGTCTGCTAAATGATTAAATGTAAATGCAAACCCAGACTCGTCCATGTGATTGTCAGACTGAAGCGTGATTGGTCGCTCGGAGAACACGTCTCACTGCTCTAGAGTCCAGTGGCGGCTGCTTTACTCCACTGCATCCCACGCTTTGCATTGCTCTTACTCTTTGCATTGGAAATGTCAGGAATGGCCTTATTGCACAGGTGTCAGCCTATCACGGCCCCACGCTTGAGTTCACTGAGCTCCTGAGAGCGACCCATTCTTTCACTAATGTGTGTAGAAGCGTCTGCAGGCCGAGAGCTGGAGTTATACACCTGTGGCCACCTGAACTCGTCCCAATACTTTTGGCAATATGTAGGGTATGTTTATTCACGGTCAAACCCGGAACTTCTGCATAACCTGAAAGGTCAAGATGCCAGCGACGAATGATCTGAACCAGCGTATGAAACGAAATCACGGGAAGCCGTGGATGTTTTTGCAGCTCTGAATGGTTGTAAATGTGGCGTTCCTGTCTGAATTCCTTCCGAGGGCCGTGTGATCCGATCCGCCCGCAGGCCCGACGTGGGAACACTCGCTGTAATCGTTTGTTCAATTATTTTTCTTGGACGCTGCACCTGAACTGAAGCACACACACGTAAAGCGCTGTGACACTGACGAGGCTCTCAGGGAGTAATTTCCACCGGATTCCTCGGCCTGTCTGACCTGCGCTTGACAAGCTCCCTAAGCATTTTGTCTGTTGTATTTTACCACCGGACGGATCAAAGACCATAACAGCCGTTTACAGAGGAGAGGAAGCAGCGAGGATGTTACCTACACACACTCACACACACACACACACACACATCTGAAGTGTTTAACATGTCATGCATAAATGCCTCAGATGTTCATAAACGGCACAAATTGCAGCGCTGTTGATCTCCTGCTCTGCTTCTAACCTGAATTCCCTCACGGCTCAGAGGACTTCACGTCTCTTTCAGTTCTCATGTCTGCTTCTTATGCATTTTATTTATTAATTATAAAATCACACAGATTCTAAAATCTCTCAGACATGTTGTAAATCGACAAACACAAATGATCACGCATTAAACTCGGTGGTAATGCACAGATTGGCAAACAAACAGTCATTAGGCTTTTTCCTCCAAACATAATGAATACTAAATGTATATTAATCTAAAATGTATATCGTTTATCGGTAACACATATTCACTATTAACTCCGACTTCTGCCTCAATAATCTCCTAATTTACTGCTTATTAATAGTTAGTAAGGTAGTTTTTGTAGCGTTTAAGTTTAGGTATTGGGTCGGATTAAGGGATGTAGAATAAGCTCATGCAGAATAAGGCATTAATATGAGCTTTATAAGTGCTAATAAGCAGACAATATCATAGTAATATGCATGATCATAAGACACTAGTTAATAACTGAACCCTAAAATAAAGTGTTAGCAAATTTTTACACTGCACATTTCTTTCTTATATGAAACACATATCTGTCCATATTCCCCGTATTCCCGCGGTCTTCAGAGCTCGTACAGTCTCTGGATGTGCTGTAAATTATTCCGCCGGTCACGGAGAGCGACGCCCGCGGGTAAAACAGAGCGAATCAGTCGGACCGGATCTGCTCGTCTTTTTTTCCCGGGAAGAGCAGCTGTCTAAATGAGACGGATTAAGTTAACTAGCTGTGTTAGGAAACAGCGGTCCGGATTAGAGCGCCAGTCGGACACCCGGAGCATTCATGCAGCCACTGCAAACCCTTAAACCGCCATCACAGCCCACTGCCTCTTACACACACACACACACACACTGAGAGAGAGAGAGAGAGAGAGAGAGAGAGAGAGAGAGAGAGAGAGAGAGAGAGAGAGAGAGAGAGAGGTGGTCGCTCTCTAAGACAGAGTGAATTCACAAACACCTGCTTCTGAAACACGAGCCTCATGTTTGGACAGATTGGATTTGTGCAGCTCATGCGTGGCATTAGTGACATGACTGCGCCTTTCACACGCTGGTCAGATTCAAGCCTGGACGCTCCAGCATGCGGTCCAGCATGCAGGAAACTCAGCACTTAAACACAATTACACATGATGGTGATCACTTACTAACCTCATCAGGGCAGACACACACCATCAGAACTTCATCGGCAGTCGCACGTCTGAAATAGCCAATCATAGAATAAACATTTACACTCAATATTTTTATGTTGCAACTACTTTATATTATATCGTGATGAGAATGAAAATATAAACCACCTCAAGACTGGAAGACTCATTGGGATTTATTATGTGTGTTTATCTAGTTCTCATGTAAGCGTGGGTTTTAATAACAAACCCGATTCCAAAAAAGTTGGGACACTGTACAAATTGTGAATAAAAACAGAAAACTTACATACTTCCATAAGATTACGCATTTCCACGGCTATTCTCAAAAAGTGTAAAGTTTGGTGGAGGGGGGATTATGGGGTGGGTTGTTTTTCAGGGGTTGGCCTCTTAGTTCCAGACAGTGAAAGGAACTCTTAATGCGTCACCAAGACATTTTGGACAATTTCACACTCCCGACTTTGTGGGATCAGTTTGTGGACGGCCCCTTCCTGTCACAGCATGACTGCGCTCCAGTGCACAAAGCGTCGCTCCATAAAGACATGGATTTTATAATGATTGTAGGGTGAAAATTATTTTGTAAACTATCTTTTTTAAATCAAACAAGTGCATTTGATTTACAGTAAATTTACATTTCCATAAGTTTATACATTTCCATTCTCTAAAAGACAGGGGACAAAAAGTGGATGTTCAGGGAACATTTAGAAATAACATCTTTAAAACGAATGGGAACGCTAGCAAAAGATAACTTTGTTGACAAAGTTGAACAGTGAATATAAATGAAATCACCACAGAAAGACTATACAGTGTGTGGGGTTTGTTTCTTTTGATCATATGTGCGTTTTAAAGTGATTTGATCTCACACTACAGTCCCTGGCTGTTTATTATCTCTCTATAAGAGATAAGAATATCTTTTCTTTCTGGAGAATCGCTTCTGTGATGTGTGTGTGTGTGTGTGTGTGTGTGTGTGTGTGTGTGTGTGTGTGTGTGTGTGTGTGTGTTTGCTCAGGGGAAGCACCATTCAATTGTGTTCGTCAAGGCCTCTATTCCTCACATCTAATGTAGTCTCTCGTTCTCGCTTTCACATGCTCCAACTGTTTTCTACTAACTTAAGTCTGTCAGCTAGAAAACACACAGAAAGAGTCCGTCACAAACTCTCGTTTCTCAATCCTCCAGGGCTGGGAATTCCGGCTCGCTCCGTCTTTATCCACAGCTAAACACTGACAGGCCGCTGGACCGCGGAGCCGAGCGAGACAGGCTTACGGCCGTCTGACAGAGGGGGAGGCGAGCGAACAAAGGCCGCGCTGCTGTGTTATCATGGGTTCACAGTTTTAAAATAAGAGAGAACGCTCTCAAAACAGCCATCAGAGGGAAAAACACAGCGTTCGAACTAACAAATCAGTCCGCAGAGGTCTGGAAGAGAGGGAAAGACACAGAGACGAGAGCTAATGAGCGGGAGCAGATCCTCCGGACCGGAGCTCTGCATCATGACATGGAGTCCCAGGATGAATGGGAATCATCGTTATACTTCCACTATCCGCAGAAGAGATGTATTATAAATCACACCGCGTTTGCATGCAAACATATTTACTTCTACAGAACTACAAAACAGACAAAACTTGGTTAGACATAAAGACATGCACTCAAAAAAGAGCACATTGGTTGAACATGATTTAATCGAGGACACGTGATTACACCACATTATCTTAACAACAATGGATGATGTTCAACCAGCTTGAACTAGTTGTGTTCATTTAACATGAACAGATAAGTTAAGTTAAATCAGGTTAAAATTCTTAATTCTGCCCAAAACTATTACCTTTGATTGCTCTGAAATGAATATAAAAAAACAAAACAAGTAATCCAGTTTAATTGATTATTTTTATTTAGTGAAATGCTATTGTTTACAACATTTAGAAAACCTTTTACATTTCAAGATTGTATTGGCTAGATGCCCTTACGAAACAAAAATATATTGCAATATATTTGAAAATATCATGCAATATATTCACATATATGGGATTTAATATTTATATTTTCTAATATATTGCAATATATTGAAAGCGGCAATCATTTGTATATTTTGCAATATATTGCATGAATATATAATATATTTTATAATACCATCAATATATTATTCCATATATTAAAATATATTTCAAGAAAATATATTGGTAAATATATTTTCCTTTCGTAAGGGTGGTTTTGTTACATCCATGGCCTGCCCAAAGTCGTTGTTTTTTATTATTAAAACAACTTTAATAGTTATTAGCAGATCCTCAGCCCGAGCTCATGCTCTACACTTCACCACAATGGTAATGTCCAAAAACACAAACATAACACACACTTTTAAATAACAACAAAACAAAACATTAAACATTAAAACGTCTCCATTTTCTCATCTCATTAGAAATGCATAAAATATCACTTTATTTAAACATTTACTCTCCAAATTCAGCTCATTTGCAAAGCATGATGGGAAGTGAAAGTCCTGTTTATTCGGCTTACCTGATTGGATCATGTTATTTCAACATAAACACATCAAGTTATGTCAAAAAGTGACGGTTTTAAGTCAGTTTAACATCAGAAAGCTGATATAAGGGTGTTAAATCCAGATTGCTTAAATAAAGTGAACTCATTTTTTGAGTGTGGCTTTAATAGTAATTGTAGGGTAATCATTCTTTGTAAAAATATATATATTTTTTTAATCAAATAAATGCATTTGATTTACAGTAAATTTAAACTTCCATAAGTTTATACATTTTCACGTCTATTCTCAAAAAAAGAGGGTTTTTCTTTCCCCCCGATCTAGAATTACACATCTCTGTCGCATCGCGTGTTCGTGGGCGGATCACGTTCTCTTATCACGTCGGCGCGTTGTTCATCTGGCCAAACAGCGTGCATATTTGGACAAATTTAGTTTTATCACGTTTGCAAAATATTTCGTCATGCAAAATAACATTTATTTTCACTTCTCACTGAATTATGCTGGTTTGAAGAGCTGAATGATTTGCGATCTCTGCTGCACGCCACTCATAGCTCTCTCATTCGCTGTATTCATCCCTCATTTAATCTCACTGTGGTAGCCTAAACTATGCCAACGGGAACCGAGAACACGTCTCAGAACCGCTGTACCTGCTGCTGTTTGGATCGCTAATGTGAATGCAGCTAATGACACTCCTCTATTTATGCAAACCATTCCCTCTTTCCACACACTACCATCCCACCTCTTCACAGCCGACCACTCCCCTTTAACAAGCCTTTTCAAATCGAAGGTGTGAAGAAACAGCGCTGCAGCGGGGGGGGTCATGACCCTTTAATGTGTCACCAAGACATTTTGGACAATTTCAAACAATTGTAACAATTTGGATTCTAATGTTTTAAAAACAACAACATAGTAGTGGTATTATTTACATTAAAATATCAATTCATTCGTTTCTACATAGCGCCTGATAATTAAATGTGAATTCACACCTATTATAATTTTTTCCCCCCGCAATTATGTCAAACAGAAATGATCTATTCCAATTAACTTTTTAGCAGAGCTTTTGGTTGATTTGTTACTTCTTAGTTATTTTTGTTTCAGTTTTCACTTTTTTTGTATTGTTTTAAATCAAAATGTTTTAGATTTTATTTGATATAAAGTGTTACAAATAAAATGTATTGTTATTATTATTATTATTATTATTATTAGCATATATTATTAATCTCATATGAGGATTTTATGCTCAACACACATGTAAGATTATTATCAGTTCATATTTCTGTGGAAACTGATTTTATTCTTTATTCTTTATTTATTCTTTATTTCTGAGCTGATTATATTCTTCGTCTGCAGTAATGGGCAAGGCATGGCAAGTTTATTTGTATAGCAGATTCATTCAATAATAAAACCTGGTTGCCTTGAAATGTTGAGTTTATTGAAATAAAACAATTTGAGTTGATACAATGAAGGAAATTGGTTTAATAAATAGAAACACAAAATATTATTGTATCTGAACCACATAAACATTTTGATAAATCATGAAAAAGCACAATTTGGCATCATCACAAATAAAACACACACACTTACCCAAAATGCTTACACAATCTTTTATAAGGGTTGTAAAGGTTGTCGATTCTCAAAAATATTAATTGTATTAACTTAAAATCTTTAATTTAAACGAACTCAAAATTAAGGCAAACAGGGAACTTCATTTTTAAATATCTTTTTACAGTGCAGCACAATAACACAATCAGCAAATATTGTCTAATTATCGTTAGAGAAAATCCCTAGAGATATAATTTTGTGTCAGTATTTTACACATCCATAGATATCATCTTTGTAACATTATAAACGTCACTTTTGATCAACTTCTGATTAATAAAAGCATTGAGTAATTTGTCCGTACTTTTGCTGTAATCTCATCCTTGGGATTGTGTGTAATAGTTTGACCACTAATACGGTGGAAAATCTGATTTATAATTTACTGACAGTTGAGCTGTCATATTTTTTTTCTTTTTATATCCGATGTCGTCTCACAACACATTCTCTGTGATGTTTCACAGGATCATTCAGGGCACATTAACAGCTCCAAATGTAAAAACAATGACATGGAGCTGAAGACAGACGGCTCAAAGGTGACAGAAGACAATAAAGTAAAACACACTGAGGGTCGCGACCCCTCGCCGTCACGGTGACAGCAGCGTCCGGAGAGGAAGCTTCGCTCGCGGAACGGAGGAATGAAACAATGGCAGGACAGTGTGAGACTCAGGAAGTGAGATCTGCGCTAACTCTGCTCCGCTAGCAGATTCTCAGATGCTGACCCGTGAGATCCAGAAGAGGCGGAGACAATGCTTGTTAAGGCTTGAAGGGCTTTTCACTTCAGTGCTGTATATATTTACTGTTCGTAACATCAACACGAACGCTGGGACAACATATCAAACCGACAGGACGTACACTATACTGCCAAAAGTATTGGGACGCCCCTCAAAATCATTTATTCAGGTGTTGGATCTCTTTATGGCCACAGGTGTATAACTCCAGCTCTCGGCCTGCAGACGCTTCTACACACATTAGTGTAAGAATGGGTCGCTCTCAGGAGCTCAGTGAACTCAAGCGTGGGGCCGTGATAGGCTGACACCTGTGCAATAAGGCCATTCCTGACATTTCCTCACTACTAAATATTCCACGCTCAACTGTTAGTGGGATTAGAACAAAGTGGAAGCCATTGGGAACAACAGCAACTCAGCCATGAAGTGTTAAATCCCAGAGCGGGGTCAGCGCATGCTGAGGGTCACAGTGCGCAGAAGTCTCCAACTTTCTGCAGAGTCAACAGCTCCAGACCTCCAGACTTCTGTGGCCTTCAGATGAGCTCAAGAACAGCGGAGAGAGCTTCATGGAATGGGTTTCCATGGCTGAGCAGCTCATCCAAGCCTTACATCACCAAGAGCAATGCAAAGCGTGGGATGCAGTGGAGTAAAGCAGCCGCCACTGGACTCTAGAGCAGTGAGACGTGTTCTCTGAGCGACCAATCACGCTTCAGTCTGACAATCCCATGGACGAGTCTGGGTTTGGCCGTCGCCAGGAGAACGGGACTCGCTTGACTGCATAGTGCCGAGTGTAAAGTTTGGTGGAGGGGGATTATGGGGTGTGGTTGTTTTTCAGGGGTTGGCCTCTTAGTTCCAGTGAAAAGAACTCTTAATGCTTCACCAAGACATTTTGGACAATTTCACTCTCCCATCTTTGGTTAGGGTTAGGGTTACCTTTGGGATGAATTAGAGCGGAGACTGAGAGCCAGGCCTTCTCGTCCAACATCAGTGCCTGACCTCACAAATGAGCTTCTAGAAGAATGGGCAAAAATCCTATAAACACACTCCTAAACCTTGAGGAAAGCCTCTGAGGGGTGGGTGCGAGAACAGTTCGGACTCAAAACGACCCGTCAGGCTTTTGTCAGGGAGAGGGGGAAACTGGACGTCGAAACGCGCACCTGAGAACCGGACCCAGGGAATGGTGTGCCGGAAAGACCATATATATATATATATATATATAGTGCATAAGCTAAAAAACTGAGATTATGATTCCTGCTTTGAGTGCAGGAGGGTGTGGTGGCATCACTCATGTCTCAAACTTCTCTGTTTTAGTATTTTCACATGTTTGAGCATCGTTTATGCCGTAGGCGGCGCAGGAAGCCATTGGAGAAGGACAGGAAGCATGTTGAAGATGTGTTTACACACTGGCTTTCAGCAGAGATCTCTGCTCATGTTCATGAGTCTGTTCTCATGCACAACTCTGGAAAAAAAGGGTATGTTCAGCTCCCGATGGCCACATCCTTCAGTAAACCTATTTCAGCCTGGTTTCCACGCCTGTCCGTGTTTGCCTTTTCCCCATCTTGGGAATTCTCTTCACTTGGGTTGTTTGACACAGTTTTCCTGCCTTTCTCCCGTTCAGATGTGGAGGTCCGAGTGCCTTTTATGGCATCCGGTGCGGATCCAATCCCGTGGGTTTAATCCCCATCTGGCTGGAAACAGGGAAGCCACGAGTGAAAGTGACACTTTCCAGCGTCAGTGTGTGTGTGTGTGTGTGTGTGTGTGTGTGTGTGTGTGTGTGTGTGTGTGTGTGTGTGTGTGTGTTTCTGAGCTCCAACACTAGATGGCAGCGTGAGGAAAGAGCATCACATCTCATGCCTTATTTATCAGGTAGCTGGATGTAAATATATACATGCCTCAGGACTGACATGATGAGTGAGGAAGAAATAAAACCACTTATTAATTCAATCACCAGGAAGTGAGCAGTGCAAACATCTCGTGAATGTTATGCAATTTGCATTAAGTCCATTTATGTATAAGGCTTTAAATTGCTTTTTTAATTGTGCAGCCGCTGATTATGTCACAAATTAGCCGCATTCAGACTAGCCATGCACAGCAACCAAAGACTTTAACGAAACACGCAAGCAACCGCTAATTATCCGACGAACACTACCGGGACCGCAATAATATCACTTGAAATATTCAAGCCAGAGTGGGGGGAAATCAATCAATCAATCAATAGATTTTAAGAATCTTAATGAGCCTTTGGGAGACGCTTCATGAATGAGGCAGGAAACGACATAATCAGAAATAATTCAGAGATACTGAGGATCCATCAGACCAACACAAACACATCACGACTCGAAGTCGGGTCAAACTTTCACTGAGACACACATATGAGCAACGCTTTCCATGAAGGCCTGCTTATAAGGAGTAATAAGTAATAATATATATTTATAAAGAATATATAGTGTCATAGTTGCATTGAAATTATTATTATTTGCTTTTGCCATGTGCATGCTCATTTCACTGATTTATGAATGAGCAAATATAAAATCATTGCAGAGACACTTCGTACCAATCAGTTATTATGTCTAATGTTTGCATTAGAGGTCAGGAAAGCTATTTTTGATTTGTTATCAGCCATATGAATGGTATTGCTTATTGCAGTTTGGAAATATAATTTAAAAAATTGCATCCACTTAAAGCCATCAATGATGCATTTATAGAGGATAGAAGTGTGTTATTGCTTACAATAAATTATTTCTAATAACACAACACGGCTTCATTTGTTTTACAGATATAAATCAGAATTACTAAAAAAATTAATAACCCCCCCACCCGTGCACGCCAATGAAACGTTCTATAAACGTTTTCATTGTATCATTCTTCAAACATTATGAGAATGTTACTTTTGAATGTTCAAATCGTCAGTTTTTAAACGTTCTATAAACGTTTCCATTGTATCATTCTTCAAACATTATGAGAACGTTACTTTTGAATGTTCAAATCGTCAGTTTTTAAACGTTCTATAAACGTTTCCATTGTATCATTCTTCAAACATTATGAGAATGTTACTTTTGAATGTTCAAATCGTCAGTTTTTAAACGTTCTATAAACGTTTCCATTGTATCATTCTTCAAACATTATGAGAACGTTTCTTTTGAATGTTCAAATCGTCAGTTTATAAACGTTCTATAAACGTTTCCATTGTATCATTCTTCAAACATTATGAGAACGTTACTTTTGAATGTTCAAATCGTCAGTTTATAAACGTTCTATAAATGTTTCCGTTGTAACATTCTTCAAACATTATGAGAACGTTACTTTTGAATGTTCAAATCGTCAGTTTATAAACGTTCTATAAACGTTTCCATTGTATCATTCTTCAAACATTATGAGAACGTTTCTTTTGAATGTTCAAATCGTCAGTTTATAAACGTTCTATAAACGTTTCCATTGTATCATTCTTCAAACATTATGAGAACGTTACTTTTGAATTGAACATTTTGTAACAATAGTAACATTTTGAAAACTTCAGATGAATTTCCAACTAAAATAGTTTTTTTTAATGTTTTAACGTAACTCTAAATAACGTTGCTTGACAAATGTTTGCTCATAAACTTGACACAGCATTCCCTGAGGGTCAGAGAGTCTTTCTCTTCGTCTGAGATCGTCTCTTACGGCGGTCCGTGACTCTTAAATCACAAATGACTCCAGAACCCGTCGCCAAGTTTCCCCGCAAACAATTAATCCTGCTGTTGACTGACAATGTTGTCAGAACGCTGGACGGGTTTATGCCGTTATTACAAGCGTTTCCCTGTCTGTGGCACTTTGGATTATTTGAGATTATGTTGTAATCCTCATAAATCCTCATTGCATTAAGATTTGTCCAAATGCAGCGCAGTAAAGCAGAACTCTGCGCTGATGAAGTCTTAAGCATGTTATGAGACGGCACGTCTGTCGTCACTCGCCCTCCATTATTCCTTCTTGAGAGACGTCGCTCCTGTCAGCGAATCAAGCCCGGCTCTGATTTATCAGTTGTTCAGAGATTAGCAGGAAACAAATGTCCCCATGAATCACGATCACATGCTCTTCTCTTGCTCTTCACGCGTGTCTTTATCATGAGCGGGAATTACACGCTAACATACGGGCGGAGCACATCTGCTCTCTTTACACTGCAAAAAATGCTCTTCTTACTTAGTATTTTTGTCTTGTTTATAGTCAAAATATCCAAAGGTTCTTACATTAAGAAACATTTACTAGACAAGTTAAAGTTATTGTCTTGTTTTGGGAAAAAATAACTCAAAATGAAGAGAGTTTTTGCTTAAAATAAGATAAATAATCTGCCAATGGGGTGAGAAAAATAATCTTAATTCAAACAGAAAACAAGACAATAATTTTTACTTGTCTAGTATGTTTCTTAATGTAAGATTGTTTTATATATATTTTGACTAGAAACAAGACAAGCAAAAGTAAGAAAAGAAGTAAGAAAAGCTTTTTTTGCAGTGTAATGCTGAGAAAGGATAGAAAGTGAAGGAGTGAATGAGCTTGTACTACAGTAACAAGAACATTCAGCTCAAAATCTTCATTCTGGCATCATTCACAAACCTGGACAACTTTCTTCTGCAAACTTTAACATAGAACAGAAGGAATAAAGTCTATAATAAAGTGATTGGCACAGTAGTGTGTGGTTTCTTCAAGCACATCAGGGCTTTTGATTCACTTTAAGAAAATACATTTATGAAACAAAAAGAATGTGAAAAAAAATGGTTGGCGGGATAAAAATGAAGTCCAAAACACACTGATTTATACTTTAATTTATCAGGATTTATTTTTTATATTTATTAATAATTCTAAGGTAACTTTACAATAAGGTCTCATTTGTTTATAATAGTTAATGCATTAACTAACAATGAGCATTGCATATATATATATATATATATATATATATATATATATATATATATATATATATATATATATCCCTTTTTTATTATAGTATAGGTATAATTGTACATTGTTAGTTGATGTTACTTCAGTGCATTTCCTAAAATTAACAGATACAACTTTTGTCTTTAATAATGCATTAGTAAATTAGTTGCATACTTAGTATTTGTGTCTTGTTTCCAGTCCAAATATGATATTTTAGTAACACTTTAGTATGAGGAACACATATTCACTATTAACGCCGACTTCTGCCTCAATAAACTCCTAATTTACTGCTTATTAATAGTTAGTAAGGTAGTTTTTGTAGCGTTTAAGTTTAGGTATTGGGTCGGATTAAGGGGTGTAGAATAAGCTCATGCAGAATAAGGCATTAATATGAGCTTTAGAAGTGCTACCGATATTTTTCTTGTTTTGTTGAAAATAAAAAGTAAAACGTTTTTGCTTAAAACAGACAAAATGATCTGCCAATGGGGTGAGAAAATTAATCATTTCTGACTGAAATCTTGTTTCTTGTTTCCGTCCCAAACAGAAATAAGATTATTTTTCTCAGCCCATTGGCGGATCATTTTGCTTGTTTTAAGCAAAAAAATAATTTTTATATTTTCCCCAGAAAACAAGCAAAAATATCTTGTCATTTTACTTATGTAGTAAATGCGACTTGATTTAAGAATATTTATATTTGGACTAGAAACAAGACAAAAATACTAAATAGGAAGAGCATTTTTTGTTGTGTAGTTCAAAAATCATGTGATTAGTGTAAGTCACGTACAGCGCATTTGTCCTTTCGTCAGAACTCCTGGCACATGCAAACAGGGCTGTGACTTTGAGGACAAGTTGTCAGAGGAAAGTAGGTTAGAGTTTGTTTTAAGGACATGTGACCCATGACCTTGGCTGCGATCCTGCTTCTGTCATTCGTCTTCCTCCAGCCTCTAGCACACTCATACACACTCACACACACACACACACACACACCGGTCAGAGAGCATCCGCAGCCTAGAGATCCCATCACAAACCCGCACAGTCAAACACAAACCCTCCGTCTCTGGCAGTTTGAGGACGAGGCCAAGTTTCGCCGAGTCTGTGCTTTCCCACAATGCAATGCACTGCAAAAATACTCTTCTTATTTCTTTTTTTCTTTTTCTTTTTTACTCCAAATATCTAACTATTCTTAAATCAAGATGCATTTAGATAAGTAAAATTACATAAGATATATAATCTTGTTTTCTGGTGGAAAAATAGCAAAATAAGTTAAAACAGGAAAAATGCTTTTCTTACTTAGTATTTTTGTCTTGTTTCTATTTTTAAATATCTAACAAATCTTAAATTATACAAGTACAAATTATTGTCTTGTTTTGGGAAAACTAACTCCAAATGAAGAGAGTTTTTGCTTAAAATAAGATAAATAATCTGCCAATGGGGTGAGAAAAATAATCTTGTTTTCTGTTTGAATTAAGATTATTTTTCTCACCCCATTGGCAGATTATTTATCTTATTTTAAGCAAAAACTCTCTTCATTTGGAGTTAGTTTTCCCAAAACAAGACAATTACTTTTGCTTGTCTAGTAAATGCTTCTTGTTTTAAGAATTGTTAGATGTTTGGACTAGAAACAAGACAAAAATACTGAGTAAGAAGAGCATTTTTTTGCAGTGTACTCTTAACAAGGAGATGATTCTGCCATCTCAACTTTGTTTAATGTACGATTTCAACACTAGCAGGAAACAATGGCCACAGACTGTTGACAGTGCGATAGTATTTCTGGAGTTTACGCGTCTCTTGCGCACATGCCATAACACAGGCCCGCTCCGTCAACAGATGTAAATAAAACACTCTTTATTCCGACGAGTGTTTGAGAGAGATTCCCGATCTGAAAAACTGTGTGAGCAGCCGAACCCCGAGACATCGGGACGCTTCAGACGAGATGTTTATACTCCTCAGATTCACAACCAACAAACAAGGAGAGAGAGCAGCTGGAGCTCGACACTGAAATACGCCACGGGTTAAACCGGACCATCACACTCTTAGAAGAAACCATGAAGGGCCAGAGCGTGCTATAATCCCATAGAAGCGCCAATGGGAGCGTAAAGTTCTCCATGTGATCTACTGACAACACTTAAAGAACACACATGTAGCCGGATCATTCCCATAATGACCAACACAGTCGGCCCCACTTTATATTAGGTGGCCTTAAGTGCTATGTACTTACATCAAAAAATAAGTATAATTTACTTAAATGTTTTCAAATTGTATTGCCAAACACCTTTGCTGATATTGAGGTAGATAAGGGTAGAGTTAGGGCGTTTTCACACCTGAAAGTCCGCACCAAGGTCCGAACCAAAGTTTGTGTTTGGACATTTGGTTCGTTTTGGTTTGCTTTCACATTGCAGTTATGTTAGCTCACCAAAGAACTTTACATGACGCACTGGCGTCCTGTCATCATCATCTATGTGGGCTGCATCTTAACATTGATTGGTTTGTTAGCGGACATGCGTCTGATGTCAGTGTGTTGTCAATTCAGCGGCTAACTTTAACAAGAATGAATGAACAGACGCATATCATTGCCAATACTGTTAATATTATGGCATTACTATCTGCAGCACCAACTATACTCGAGGCAAATTCATCAAATGAACGTCCTTGTTATGCAAACATTTTATCGGCGCCGACATGAAAGGAGGGAGCTCCTAGAAGCTTTTTAGCCAAACAATGTATTTTATTTTATAGTTATGTTTAAATATTATAATGTTATTTTTAAATTTCATCTAGGCTATATTGATTATGAAACGTGCACAGATGTGCAATATATGTCAAAGACATCGAGTCAGAAATAATTTTGACCACTTCATTAAGATTTGTTTTGTAGAAAGCTTTATTTTGTATCTTAATTATCTTTAAATTTTAATAAATGTTTCATCGTTTGCCTGAATTTAATAAATAAGCTTAAATAAATAATATAACATCCCGTGACGGAGTGATCATTTGCGTTGCACATGAACTGGAGCGCTCTCATAAATAAACCGAAACTCATATAGTCAAGCAGAGCACGCTGTTCACGCGAGCTGACATGACTACACACGCGGTTCTGGTTAAAATGCTGCGCGCTCCATCACTGCATGTGCAGTGAGTTTAATCTGTGTTTTTTCACTAATCCTACACCAGAACTTCCTGTAAATGGTCTGAAAGTCCGAACTATACAGAAAATGCTTTCACACAAGAAACGAACCGAACCTTTGTTCTGTTTGGTCCGGACCGAGACTACCTCTTTTCGTCGGACCAAATTTCGTCTGTTTGGTCCGGACCATGGTCCGAGGGAGGTTTCACACCTGTAATTTTGGTTCGTACCAAACTGAAAAGTCCGAAAATCCGGACCAAACAAGGTAGGTGTGAAAGCACCCTTAGAGACAGGTGTGGTGGTGTGGATCAGATTAAGGTTAAGTTCAGGTGTTAAAGAAGTGCCAACTGTGTAATTACAAATGTAACTACAGAATTTAAGTACAATGTAAAAACATGTATGTACACAATAAGCGCATTGTATCAAATTATTGAGGTGATCAAATTATTGTGGGAATGATGGCTTTCCTGTAGCTCAACCAGTAGAGCATGGCGCTAGCAACGCCAAGGTCATGGGTTCGATTCCCAGGGAAAGCAAGAACTGAGAATAATGTAAAATGTGTACCTTGAATGCAATGTAAGTCGCTTAAAAATTACAGATTAAAACTTAGATAAAAGCGTCTGCCAAATGCATAAATGTAAATGTAAATAGTACATAGTAGTTAAGGCCACCTGATATAAAGTGGGTCCACACAATCTACCCATTAGCGTCTGGTTTAAGACGTGCCTGGGACGGGAAATAATAGTGCTAACACCAGTAAACTAACGAGCACAAACCTTAGTAAATCACCTCATGATTGATATAAATACTTTCCTTTCACCCACACCACCACACCTGTCCCTAACTCTACCCTTAAACTGACCCACACCTGTCCCTAACTCTACCCTTAAACTGACCCACACCACCACACCTGTCCCTAACTTTACCCTTAAACTGACCCACACCACCACACCTGACCCTAACTCTACCCTTAAACTGACCCACACCACCACACCTGACCCTAACTCTACCCTTAAACTGACCCACACCACCACACCTGTCCCTAACTCTACCCTTAAACTGACCCACACCACCACACCTGACCCTAACTCTACCCTTAAACTGACCCACACCACCACACCTGTCCCTAACTCTACCCTTAAACTGACCCACACCACCACACCTGTCCCTAACTCTACCCTTAAACTGACCCACACCACCACACCTGACCCTAACTCTACCCTTAAACTGACCCACACCACCACACCTGACCCAAACTCTACCCTTAAACTGACCCACACCACCACACCTGTCCCTAACTCTACCCTTAAACTGACCCACACCACCACACCTGTCCCTAACTTTACCCTTAAACTGACCCACACCACCACACCTGTCCCTAACTCTACCCTTAAACTGACCCACACCACCACACCTGACCCTAACTCTACCCTTAAACTGACCCACACCACCACACCTGACCCAAACTCTACCCTTAAACTGACCCACACCACCACATCTGTCCCTAACTCTACCCTTAAACTGACCCACACCACCACACCTGTCCCTAACTCTACCCTTAAACTGACCCACACCACCACACCTGACCCTAACTCAACCCTTAAACTGACCCACACCACCACACCTGTCCCTAACTCTAC
>NC_090183.1:46644870-46702370 GCF_024679245.1 Pseudorasbora parva | reverse complement strand
TTGATTTAATAATATTTAGATATTTGGACTGGAAACAAGACAAAAATACTGAGTAAGAAGAGCAGTGCATGAGGACTTTATTCTCATATTTGAACCAAATGCTTTCGTGTGAGTTATGATGCATTTCTAGAGAATCATGTTGTAAGCACCATGCCAAGACAATCGTGTCATTATTCAGGTAATAACAGAATATTTATATATATACACACACACACACACACTCACGCTCACACACACACACACACACACACTCACCTTGCGTGCAGTCAGTCATTAAACAGACGTAATTAAAGGCCCTCAGCGATATAAAAGAGCTGACATGCAGTGGTCAGTCGGAGCGCAGTGAGCCTGGATTAAAATCGCTTTCTTAAAGTCTCTCTCCGCTCGTAAACAGGCTGATGAGCTTCTAAAGGGATCAGACTCAAAGACGGTTAATTTACCCTTTGGTGGGTGACAGACGGGCCGCGCCGGGTGTTTGCTGCAGTATCTCAGTGTCAACTTAAATACTATATGCTGAGGATCACATTTAGATTCATCTCTGCAAAGGTACTTAAGACGATATTGTTTAAAGGGGCCATTTACGCCCAAAGCCACGGACGCGTCGCACTTGACACCGGCAGAATTAATTGGTTACATCAGTCATTCAACAGTTTAAAGGGGAAAATATGCAATTTAAATCTTGAATTTAAATTGCATATTAAAGTGTAATACCACGTTTCATTACTTAAAGTTCAGATGGTTTTTGAGCAACCTAATACTTTTAAGAGCCGCTGGATCTCAGGGAGAAACTCATCATAGGTGACTGTGTGTGTGTGTGTGTGTGTGTGTGTGTGTGTGTGTGTGTGTGTGGCTGATATTCATGACGGGGGGTCAGTGTGGAGATCTGGGAGGGTAAATGTCATGTATTGATCGCCACTGATTGATCCGTGGCTGCAATCATTGACATTCTCTCCTCTTACAGCAATGTGTGTGTGTGTGTGTGTGTGTGTGTGTGTGTGTGTGTGTGTGGTACGTTCAGCCGGAGATGTGCCGGGAATTCTCACTTTCTGGGAATCAGCACATGCCTGAAAATGATCCATGTTTCTGGAAATAGAAGCGCTGGAAGATCTTGAACAAACTAATTCAAAATTATTTTTGTAAAAATAACATTAATTCCTTTATACTAATATAAGATTCATGTGGAAGAACATGACTCAAACAAAATGTCTCTCTTACACACACACACACACAAAATCTATCTTACATGCTCATGCTCTCTCTCTCCCTCTCTCTCTCTTTCTCTCTCAGAAGTCAGTTTTCTATCCATACACTAACTTTTGTATAGAATTTATGTAAAAATGGCTTATTTTATTTATATTTGGTATGGGGCCCAGCAAGATGGTTTGTACCCAGGGCCCATAAATTGGTGGTACACCGCCACACACACACACACACACGCGCGAATTAATGACAGAATTTACATTTTTGGGTGAACTAACCCTTTAATCTCATCATCATCATCATGAAAATAAAAAACAAATTCTAACTCTTCTTAGCTTTTGCTACTCTGAGTAATATCCAAAATTTAAAACTTTGTTTGAAAGTAAAGCGAGTCCACTTTGATTTCCCGTTGACTTTAGAAACAGCCGTAAGTGAACTCTCACACACTCTCTATCTCTCTCTCTCTCACACACACACACACACACACACACACGTCTCTGTCTCGCGTCCAAAGCGCCCATAACTCTCTCTCTCTCTCTCTGTAACTAAGCGCGCATCTGTGTCTGTGCGCGGGCTCGTGCTGCAGGTGACAGCTCTCCTCCAACGCGCCCGCGAGCGACTCCGACGCGCCACTGTCCTCGCGCGTCTCGCGCAGTTGTCGGTGATTTGCAGTGACGTGTGCTCGGAGTGCACCTTCCCAGTCCACTGTCAGCTCAATGCGACCTGGCAGGTCCGCGCGCGGCGGGAACGGAGAGCGGGAGCGCGCTGTCAGTCGTCCCGGACCGCGGCGCTGTTTGCCCGCACCGCAATGTCACAGTGACGGCTGCGGGCCGAGCGGAGGTGCGCGAAACTTCCGCGGCTGATGTTTTGCTACAAGGTGAGTTTCAGCTGCCGCCGCGATTCATCCTCTCTTTGAGCTTTCGCAGGTCTGGCATGCTAGTGCTGTCGCTGTCACACACACACACACACACACACACACACACACACACACACACACACACACACACGTTTGGTATTTTCAGGCTGTTTTCCTCTGTTTACCACACGTACCTTCACTAAAGAGGTGCTTTAACGCGAGTGAGAGCAGAAGGTGCGTTTCGGCCTACGGCATGCAATCGCCTCCCTCTCTCCATACACACACACACACACACACACACACACACACACACACACACACACACACACACACACACACACACACGCTCTCTCTCAGGTAGGCTATGTGCCGACGGGAGTGTGTTGTAAATGTTTACTGACCGCGTGAGTTTGTAAATATTTCCCAAGGCTTTTCCCTACAGAGGTGAGAAACATTTACCTGTTCACACACGCTATTACACACTGGCCCTGTGTGTGTGTGTGTGTGTGTGTGTGTGTGTGTGTGTGTGTGTGTGTGTGTGTGTGTGTGTGTGTGTGTGTGTGTGTGTGTGTGTGTGTGTGACATATGAGGACCCAAATGTGTATAATGCCATGGGTATGACACAGGTATTACAGGAGAGGGTGAAATATGAGGACATTACCCATGGCCCCACTTTACAAAAGGCTTATAAATCACACAGGAGGAGTTTTTATGAGAAAGTAAAAATGCAGAATGTTTCCTGAGATGGGTAGGTTTAGGGGCAGTGTGTGTGTGTGTGTGTGTGTGTGTGTGTGTGTGTGTGTGTGTGTGTGTGTGTGTGTGTGTGTGTGTGTGTGTGTGTCTTTACTTTTTCTTGTTTATGACCCCTGTAAATTAGGTTTTCACACCCAATATTTCAGAAAATAGTGAAAATTAACAATACTCGATTGCTTTTTCAATACCACACAGCTAAAACCACAAAATAATATATATTTCAAAGATTATTAAAGAAAAGTTAACAGTCATTAATTATAAAAAGAACAAGAGTAAACGTCATGCAGTAGCACAAATAAAATATAACGGATACAAATGAAATGGTTTTTCAGGTACAGAAATTGATGCAAATGTCAAATAACACTGCACATAACCGTCACTATACACATAAATAAAGGTTAATGCTTAATAAAGTTATTCAGTGACGAGCAGCGAGTGGTATCTTTGTCTTTTGTATAAACATTTTGGTTAACATTTAAAACAGGCAGGAATATTAGGCTGCTGTCCCTTTAAGACGAATGCACAGGCCTAATATAATGATCCGCACGCGCTCTTTCTGTTTACTGGAGCCGTGACTCACTGTGTTTTGACTTGGTGGTGATTTTGTGAATCTGCACGCTGTCTGAGGTGTGTGTGTGTGTGTGTGTGTGTGTGTGTGTGTGGGCATGTTTTTGTGACATATGAGGACACAAGTGTGTATAATGCCATGGGTATGACACAGGTATTACAGGAGAGGGTGAATCCTCGTGATCCTCGCTGTACGGTGAATAAGGAAGACATCCAGTGGAGAAGACTAGTAGTACGATTAACGCAAATCAGATATTATGTTAAATTTTTGCAGAATACAGAAAATAATCAATTCGGGGTCTTTGAGAATTGATATTGATTCGATCACTTTTTGATTATAAAAAAAATAAAATCAAAATTGTATCTGTGTATTTTTTATTTTTGTTAATGTGTAAAGTGTCTGCATTAAAGGCACCATATAAAATAAACTGTATTATTATTATTATTATTTAATAATATATGCATTTTCATATTTCATTGTGCGATTATCTTCATCCCCTCGAGAGATCGATCATGTTGAACCAGAGACTGGTAAGTAAAGGTAAATGAGACGAATAATGATTCAGTGACTTCTTTTTCTGTTGATATATTTGTCCAACACACAGTTATGATTATCATCACTTCATATTTCTGTGGAAATTTTATATTTCAGGATTCTTTGATGAACGGAAAGTTCAAAAGAACAGCATTTATGAGACACAAAATCAAATTCATGAATCTTGCGTAATAAAAGTATTAATTTTACGGACCCCAAATGTATGCACTGTAAAAAATAAAGTGATATATGACGAACCTAGTTCTGTTTCGTTGATGTATTGTCTGATTATGATCATTGTGTCCTTATTGACTCGTCCCAAACCTGTGTGACTGTCTCCTGAAAAACACAAAAGATACAGATATAATAGTTTATGACTGGTTTACTTTAGGGTCACATGTTCCTATCTGGACATTACTGTGAACAGAAAGTTAGCGATATAGAGTGAGGAGCTGTAAATGATGACCTGATGGTCAGTAATAACACTGAGGGTCTCACACAATAAAGCTTCTATCAGAGCTCATTCATCACACACTGACGAGAGTCTGAACTCATTCTCATCTGATACACATCAGACACACACACACACACACACACACACACGTTTGCTTTTGTGACATATGGGGACATTCCATAGGCGTAATGGTTTTTATACTGTACAAACCGTATTTTCTATCTGCTTACACTGCCCCTAAACCTACCCATCACACACACACACACACACACACACACACACACACACACACACACACACACACACACACACACACACACACACACACACACACACACACACACAGCCCCTAAACCTACCCATCACACACACACACACACACACACACACACACACACACACACACACACACACACACACACACACACACACACACACACACACACACACACACACACACACACACACACACACACACACACACACACACAGCCCCTAAACCTACCCATCTCAGGAAACATTCTGCATTTTTACTTTCTCATAAAAACTCCTCCTGTGTGATTTATAAGCCTTTTGTAAAGTGGGGCCATGGGTAATGTCCTCATATTTCACCCTCTCCTGTAATACCTGTGTCATACCCATGGCATTACACACATTTGAGTCCTCATATGTCACAAAAACATGCCCACACACACACACACACTGAGTTGTGTAACGGCACACAGAACGACTACAGTATGTGAGTTTACACAACCTAATGTAATAATATATAATGATTCAAAAACACAAAACACGAGTGTCTGTAAAACATCATTTACATGATGCCTCATGCAAATGCAGCAGGAGATGAATATTAATCTGCGATTGTGATGCAGATGTGCTCTGGATATGCAGATGACAGCAGCGGTGACCTCTACATGACCCCTCCGGTCAAACTACATCACTACAGGCCAACACAACCCGGGTATATGAACACGCATCGTGCATATGACTGTTGGTCTGTCTTCCAGTACAGTGTCCTGGTTTTTGTGTTACTTTAAGTCCTATTTTGTTTTTGCAATTCTAAGATATAAATTCACAAAAGGTACACACTTGCAAATATAAACTCACAATTTTAAAAACATTTAGAATGGTAATATATAATATAGAAAAATATATAAACTCACGAAATGTATAAACCCACAAAATATATAAACTCGCAAAATATATAAACTCGCGAAATATATAAACTTACGAAATATATAAACTCACGAAATATATAAACTCACGAAATATATAAACTCACGAAATGTATAAACCCACAAAATATATAAACTCGCAAAATATATAAACTCACGAAATATATAAACTTACGAAATATATAAACTCACAAAATATATAAACTCGCAAAATATATAACTCACGAAATATATATAAACTCACGAAATATATAAACTCACGAAATATATAAACTCGCAAAATATATAAACTCGCAAAATATATAAACTCGCAAAATATATAAACTCGCAAAATATATAAACTCGCAAAATATATAAACTCACGAAATATATAATAATAATAATGCGTTCGATTTATATAGCGCTTTTTAAGGCACTCAAAGCGCTTTACATTGAAGGGGGGAATCTCCTCAACCACCACCAATGTGCAGCATCCACCTGGATGATGCGACGGCAGCCATATTGCGCCAGAACGCTCACCACACACCAGCTGATTGGTGGAGAGGAGACCGAGTGATGAAGCCAATCAGGAGAGGGGGATTATTAGGAGGCCATGATGGACAGAGACCAATGGGCAAATTTGGCCAGGATGCCGGGGTTACACCCCTACTCTTTATCGAAACCCACAAAATATATAAACTCACAAAATATATAAACTCACGAAAGATATAAACTTACGAAATATATAAACTCACGAAATATATAAACTCACGAAATATATAAACTCACAAAATATATAAACTCACGAAAGATATAAACTTACGAAATATATAAACTTACGAAATATATAAACTCACAAAATATATAAACTCACAAAATATATAAACTCACGAAAGATATAAACTTACGAAATATATAAACTTACGAAATATATAAACTCACGAAATATATAAACTCACGAAATATATAAACTCACGAAATATAAAAACTCGCGAAATATAAACTCACAAAATATATAAACTCACAAAATATAAACTCACGAAATATATAAACTCGCGAAATATATAAACTCGCGAAATATATAAACTCGCGAAATATATAAACTCACAAAATATATAAACTCACAAAATATATAAACTCACAAAAGTTATAACTCGCAAACTCACAAAATATATAAACTCACGAAATATATAAACTCACAAAATATAAAAACTCGCGAAATATAAACTCACAAAATATATAAACTCACAAAATATAAACTCACGAAATATATAAACTCGCGAAATATATAAACTCGCGAAATATATAAACTCACAAAATATATAAACTCACAAAATATATAAACTCACAAAATATATAAACTCACGAAATATTTAAACTCATGAAATATATAAACTCATGAAATATATAAACTCACGAAATATATAAACTCGCAAAATATATAAACTCGCAAAATATATAAACTCGCAAAATATATAAACTCGCGAAATATATAAACTCACAAAATATATAAACTCACAAAATATATAAACTCACAAAATATATAAACTCGCAAAATATATAACTCACAAAATATATAAACTCACAAAATATATAAACTCACAAAATATATATCTCGCAAAATATATAACTCACGAAATATATAAACTCACAAAATATATACACTCACAAAATATATAAACCCACAAAATATATAAACCCAAAAAATATATATCTCGCAAACTCACAAAATATTTAAACTCACAAAATATATAACTCACAAACTCACAAAATATAGAAGCTCACAAAATATATAAACTTACAAAATATATAAACTCGCAAAATATACAAACTCGCAAAATATATTACTCGCAAACTCACAAAATATATAAACTCGCAAAATATACAAACTCGCAAAATATATTACTCGCAAACTCACAAAATATATAAACTCGCAAAATATATAAACTCGCAAAATATATAACTCACGAAATATATAAACTCACAAAATATATACACTCACAAAATATATAAACCCACAAAATATATAAACCCAAAAAATATATATCTCGCAAACTCACAAAATATATAAACTCACAAAATATATAACTCACAAACTCACAAAATATAGAAGCTCACGAAATATATAAACTCACGAAATATATAAACTGACGAAATATATAAACTCTCAAAATATATAAACTCGCAAAAGATATAACTCGCAAACTCACAAAATATATAAACTCGCAAAATATATAAACTCACGAAATATATAAACCCACAAAATACATAAACTCGCAAAATATATAAACTCACAAAATATATAACTCGCAAACTCACAAAATATATAAACTCACAAAATATATAACTCGCAAACTCACAAAATATATAAACTCGCAAAATATATAAACTCACGAAATATATAAACCCACAAAATACATAAACTCGCAAAATATATAACTCGCAAACTCACAAAATACATAAACTCGCAAAATATATAACTCGCAAACTCACAAAATATATAAACTCGATAATCTAAAAACTCACAAAATATATTAACTCAAACTCGCAAATATATAAACTCGCAAACTGAATCTCACAAAATATATAAACTTAAACTGACAAAATATTTAAACATAAACTCGCAAAATATATAAACTTAAACTCGCAAAATTTTAATCTTTTATTCCATGGCAGAAACCAGCTTCCAGAAATCAGAAATGAGGGCATGTTCAGTGTTATAATCCCTTTAATAATTTAAAACGATCTTTAAGTAAATAAATAATGTTCAGTTTCCAGCAGACGTACGACGTTCTCATAAAGAGCGGCGGATCACTGACATCACCTTCATAAAGTCACGCCTGCTATCAGGAACCAACATCCACTTTTATAACTCAACCGGGACCTTTTACACCGCAAATATCACTGAACAATAAAACAAAACCCAGCACATTCGTCTTTACTCTTATCAGATGAGCTTTATTGCTCCAAACAATTACCGTCCAATCCCACGGCAGATCTGCGGAGGAAGTGTTGTCACGGCGACAGTGAAGGATGAAGGCGTGTCAGGATGAGATATTGGTTCTGAAAGAGAGATCTATTGAGTCGGATCCGATCGGGCGATCTGCCTCTAATGGTGTTTACCGGCGTATCTCACATTAATCCAACAGCACTGACCTCTGAACTCCGTTTCATTACACTCTACAAACTCTTTTGGTTTCTCAGGACTGTTAGCTGGTGTTCAGATTTCTCAAGGCCTTTAAAGGAAGAGGATGTTTTGCTAACATCTTAAAAGTAAAGTCTTGTGTTCTATAACTCTACTAGAGCAGGTTTTCCTGATTAAATGTTGATTATTCCTCATATTCTTCATTGTTGCGGCTCCTCTTTTCCCAGTCTGTCAGTAACTCTGATAGTTTCTGTTTCTATAAAGCCCCGCCTTCTGAAAGCACACTGGGCTCTGATTGGTCTGCTGGTTCAGTGTGTTGTGATTGGTAAAATGTCCCGCCCCTTCCAAGGCTCCAGACCAAGTGTTACCTCCCCCAGTTTCTGTTGAAGCCAATACGACTTAAACGGCAGTTCCACGACTGGCAGCTCGAAAAAGGGAAGTTCTGCATAATTAAGGGCGTGGCCACTTAAGTGACAGGTGGATTACCACAATGGTCAAGCTAGGTGGGCGTGGTTTCAGCAACCAGGCACCTCAGCTCCGCCCACATCCCAGTCGCTGGGTTGAAACATCCCATTCGCTGGGTTAAAATATCCAAATTGCTGGGTTAAAACGTCCCAATTGCTGGGTTATAACATCCCGTTCTTGGGTTGAAACATCCCAGTCGCTGGGTTAAAACATCCCAATCGCTGGGTTAAAACATCCCATTCGCTGGGTTAAAATATCCAAATTGCTGGGTTAAAACATCCCAGTCGCTGGGTTGAAACATCCCAGTCGCTGGGTTAAAACATCCCAGTCTATGGGTTAAAATATCCAAATTGCTGGGTTGAAACATCCCATTTGCTGGGTTAAAACATCCCATTCGCTGGGTTAAAATATCCAAATTGTTGGGTTAAAACATTGCATTCGTTGGGTTGAAACATGCCATTTGCTGGGTTAAAACATCCCAATTGCTGGGTTATAACATCCCGTTCTTGGGTTGAAACATCCCAGTCGCTGGGTTAAAACATCCCAATCGCTGGGTTAAAACATCCCATTCGCTGGGTTAAAATATCCAAATTGCTGGGTTAAAACATCCCAGTCGCTGGGTTGAAACATCCCAGTCGCTGGGTTAAAATATCCAAATTGCTGGGTTGAAACATCCCATTTGCTGGGTTAAAACATCCCATTCGCTGGGTTAAAATATCCAAATTGTTGGGTTAAAACATTGCATTCGTTGGGTTGAAACATGCCATTTGCTGGGTTAAAACATCCCAATCGGTGGGTTAAAACAACCTAGTCGCTGGGTTAAACATCCCAATCGCTGGGTTAAAGTATCCCAATCGCTGGGTTTGTCCATATTCAATCGAACTTGGGTTGTTTTTAACCAAGCAGCCCCTCCCCAGGTTTCTCTTGAAGTTTTTCAACTGCAGTTCATCGACTGGCCACTAGAGACAGCATAGAATCTCATTGAGCTCATGTTGAAATGCCCAACTTTACAGCAGAATAAAACATGTTTACAGTCTGGGACTAACTGTGGTTTTGGTCTCTAAGGCTAATTTTGCCCTTCATGCACCTGTGAGGGGGTGAATTATTTTATAACTCATTCGTTTACATTATATAAAGCCTTAAAGTTCTGCATAATTAAGGGCGTGGCCACTTTGAGTGACAGGTGGATAGCCGTTAATCAGCTGTCTGTTAGTCGTCACCTAAGCTCCGCCTCTCTGCCGTTATCCAGTCCCCAGCTCGACTCTACTTTACGCTTCAGGACGGCTCTTCAGAATTCTACGGGTCACGTTAGGACACTACAGACATATTTCATTACAGTCTCCAGACTAACATAAACATAACCGGCGGTTTCCACACACTACTACCTAACTCAGGCCACGCCCCTTTATTTAAATGAGGAATATTTTGACAGAAAAAGCATAGTATGTTAAATTATTTAACATGAGCTAACTATAAGGAATATATGTTTACAGCATTATCTTTGTAAATGCATGTTTTAATAATGCATGAGTAGATCTTAAATCAGGGGAAGTTTGATTCCTCATCATACGAGCACATTTCATCATTTCACGCACCTACTTTATTATTTGGCCCTTTTGTAGATTTTGAAGTGTTTTATAAATGTTCTAAAATGAAATATAAAAACTGAAGTGACAGCACAATAATAGAGCGTTTGATCAGATCAATCAGACAGTCATTAGCAGATTATTTCGGCTCGGTTGACGTCGACTCTGGGGTTGATCACAAACACCGACTCTCATAAACATGACCCCAATTTCCCAGAGCGCATGAGATCTCAGGTCACTCGTGTGTGTGTGTGTGTGTGTGTGTGTGTGTAAGAGACAAACAGCCCTCCTGCAGGCGTCCGCTTTCACACGCTCTATTATTCATACTGACAATATAATATAATCGCTATTTTGTTTTATTGTAATCTCACTGGTGCATTGTCATCCAGTGAGTGATATCATGTTAAATATTTAATACATTCAGTGAGAAGCAGCCCACGTGTAAAATTAAATGTACTTTTACAGATTTTTGGATGCTGCATATTTCCATATCATATCCGGAGTATGGACAAATCGTATTTCATTCAGTTTTAAAGGGATGATCGTTCACTCGCGCTCCTGTCGTTCCAAACCCGTCTTTCAAGCTTTTCTATCAAAAGCGGCGATCTCATTGGTCGGACAGTTTTTAACTTGACCCGTCAAAATAAACAATTAATGAACACAAGGCGCTAAACGGCAGATTTAAAAGTGTGATAAAAATAAAAAAAACGCCTTGTGTTCATTAATTGTTTATTTTGACGGGTCAAGTTAAAAACTGTCCGACCAATGAGATCGCCGCTTTTGTTGACGTGCCTGGAGCGGCTGAGGTTACAGGAAAACACCACCTGGTGGCGCTCAAGCACAGAACGGTCTTGCCGAGCACACACTGATTCGATAAGTGTGCGCAATATTTGTCCCGGTGATATTTCCTGCATTCTGCCTTATCTGTTAGAGAGTTTATGGAGCCATGGAGCGGACCTGTTTACAGTTCACTGCCGGTTGTTTTCTGTATATGACTGTATGTGACAAATAAAACTCTTGAACTTGAAGTTTATTCTCATGATGAACATGGACAACATTTCATAACACGAGTTGGACGAGTGATGGAGTATTTATGTCAAATACTCTCTGTAAGGATGGCCCTGTATGACATCATAAAGGGCGGAACTCCTTATATGGACACTTCTCCTGGATGAGCACACAAACACACACACACACACACACACACACACATGAAAGAGCTTGGTTCGGGTTACAGGAGCCAGCCGTGGCGCTGGTGTTGTGTTTTTAGACACAAGATTAACAATGTCACTAAAGAAGTGTGTGTGTGTGTGTGTGTGTGTGTGTGTGTGTGTGTGTGTGTGTGTGTGTGTGTGTGTGTGTGTGTGTGTGTGTGTGTGTGTGTGTGTGACAGATCACCTTGTTCAGCTTCCTAAATAACCCAGCACTGAGGGGACAGGGGATGCAGTTTGTGTTTCCGGAGTTCTAAAAAGTGTGTGTGTGTGTGTGTGTGTGTGTGTGTGTGTGTGTGTGTGTGTGTGTGTGTGTGTGTTGGGTAGGTTTAGGGGCAGTGTAAGGGGATAGAAAATACGGTTTGTACAGTATAAAAACCATTACGCCTATGGAATGTCCCCACAGTTCACAAAAACAAACGTGTGTGTGTGTGCACTGAAAAAAATGACTTTGTGGTATGGTAAAATCTATTACATTAATTCATGTAATTATTACATTGTAAAATCAAGTTTAAGTTGGAACTATATATCTTAAGTAAAATGTACACAGTCTATTCATTTAATAACTTAACTGAGAAAAAAGAGTACATTTTATTATACATTTACAAATAATATTTAATATTTTATAGTCACAGCACATTCACCTAAAAAATTAAGTAAATTTTATTCTGAAAAGCAAAGTGCATTTGAAAATGCGCACAGATTTTTCGCAAAGATCCAACTTCAGTGGTGGCAGAGACGGTCATTTTGGGATGTTGCTTTTATGTGGCTGACTTATTCTCAATAAGTTTTAACTTTTCACTGAACGTGAGTTTTAATCACAATAACGGTAGCCAACGCTACATAAGTTCTTATTGAGAATTAATAGAGTTTTTTTATGTCACCATTATGGCGATTAGTGTTTTCTTTAGTTGGGCAGTTTGGCGACTTTTTAATGTTAGTGTTTCTCTCACTGCTGAGTTTGCTATGGCAAGAGAAGCAGAGAAAACATGATCAGATGCTTTTGGCCGCTTGATGATCAGAATATGATCATTGTGTAGTGGCTTAATTCACCAATCTTATATGTGAATATGAGCAATATACTATTAACCTTGTTTTATTCTAGAAAAGATCCAGCACAGTTTTAACCAGAAAAGTTGAATATATTTTATAACAGACTGTACACTAAGCACTTTGAACACCTGAAAGCTTTTCTCACACACAGATATCAAGATTCAGCCTAAGAATCTCAACAATGGTGACATGCTTCATGCCACAATGCATTCTGGGAGCATCATGCAAAACTAAGAAATATCAGCAATATTCACTTGGGTTTGTAATTGGATGCAATGGTAATCTGAGTGAAAGTTACAATCTATAGATGAGTATTGCCAGTGCAATTTACTTGTGTATTTTACATAAAAAATAAGTGGTTCTAGTAAGTAAATATTACTTAGAATAGCCCGAGTAAAGATTACAAGCACTTTCTGTGTGGAAAAAGTTTCCTAGCTTTTTTTAAGTAAATGTCACTCCAAATTTTTTTCAGTGTGTGTGTGTGTGTGTGTGTGTGTGTGTGTGTGTGTGTGTGTTGCTTGCAATCTGTGCGTAAAAGCATATAATTTGAACAACTCCAACGTATATCTCATTATCTCAATATCATTCTCCAAACATTATGAAAACTTAACTTTAACTGTTACGGGAACGCTGAGAGAACCTTCACACAACACTGCAAAAAATGCTCTTCTTACTCAGTATTTTTGTCTCGTTTCTAGTCTAAACATCTAACAATTCTTACATTATGAAACATTTACTAGACAAGCAAAAGTAATTGTCTTGCTCTGGGGAAAAATAACTCGAAATGAAGAGAGTTTTTGCTTAAAATAAGATAAATAATCTGCCAATGGGGTGAGAAAAAAATTATCTTATTTAAAGCAAAAACTCTCTTCATTTGGAGTTATTTTTTTCCCCAAAACAAGACAATAATTTGTCCTTGTCTAGTAAATGTTTCATAATGTAAGAATTTGTAGATATTTTTATTTTTAAAGCTCTGAGCGGCTCACCACAATAACTTAAAAGCATTGTATTTGTGTAAATAATCGAGTTTTAATGAAGTGTCAGATCAGATTTCTGCAGAACACATACGAGTTAGAAACCTCTCCGGCTGTAAGGCCAGGAGCGCAGGAGAAATGACTATCATATGCAGCGGATAACTGGAGACGTTTCCCGAGGGACGGAGAGCCCGAGGACACACTGGGTGTCCACAGCCATGTTTAAGGCAAGGTGACAGAGTCATGCGGAAGAAAAATCCCACAGTTCCCGAAGATCCGTGCGGATGTGGGCGTTCCTCCGGAGGAAAGGCTGAGATGAACTCTGACAATCCCTCTCGCCTACAGCACAAGAGCTCGATATGCCTTCTGAAGCGGCTTCAGTGAGGACTGCAGGAGCAGGATCTGTCCGCTGTTATTACACACACTGCACACGGCCGGTCACAGATACCTCTGTAATATAGGTCACACACACACGCATGTCTCCGCAGGCTTGGACATGTGACAGCACTGAAAATGTCTAAGTGTGTTTATCCGGCCACCTGTGCATCTAATAACTTCATATCATACGCTTCTCACACACACACACACACACACACACACACACACACACACACACCCTAAACCTACCCATCACAGGAAACATTCTGCATTTTAACTTTCTCATAAAAACTCCTCCTGTGTGATTTATAAGCCTTTTGTAAAGTGGGGCCATGGGTAATGTCCTCATATTTCACCCTCTCCTGTAATACCTGTGTCATACCCATGGCATTATACACATTTGGGTCCTCATATGTCACAAAAACATGCCCACACACACACACACACACACACACACACACACACACACCCCAAAACAAGCCCCCTAGTAAATGCATCTTGATTTAAGAATTGTTAGATATTTAGATTCGAAACAAGACAAAATGACTGAGTAAGAAGAGCATTTTTTTGCGGTGTGTGAAAGGCTTGAAAAACTGAAATGTTCAGAGTTTGAGGAAGAGTGAGACTCGTGTGTTTCTGAAATAGAGTAGCCAATAAAAGACGGCGTTTTGTCATATTTAAGAGCTTCATCTGTACATCCACATGAAATATGAGAGGCTGGGGCTAGTTGTCACACAGAGACTTTTCATATCTATTTCAAAACAGACTTAAAGATGTGAACAAGTGAACATAATAAACCACACTGACATTCATACGGCCCGAGATGCAGGAAATGTGGACCGAAACCAGTCATAAAAACAGAATCTGACAGGTTTTTGATGAATAAATCAAAAGTAGGTCAGCACACTTAAATCAAACCGCGATATAGACTAGTGTCTGTGAATATTAAACTGCAAAAGACTGTTTAAACACACACACACACACACACACACACAGACAGAAGCAGACGCACGGTTTCTTACACAGACACACACACACAGAAGCAGACGCACAGTTTCTTACACACACACTGAAGAAGACACACGGTTTCTTACACAGACACACACACACACACACACACACACACACACACACTGAAGCAGACGCACAGTTTCTTACACACACAAACACACACACACTAAAGCAGAAACAGTTTCTCACACACAAAAACAGACGCATGGTTTCTTACACACACACACACACAAACACACTCTCACACACTGAAGCAGACACACTCTCACACAAACACACACACACATAAACACTGAAGTGCACACACACTATATGAGGACATGAACGTCACCTCCAGAGCCGCTCTGAGACTCACTTGCACTTTTTACCGTTTAATTTGAGAAAAACTGTCATAATCATAAACACAGACACTCGAGATGTAGCTCCAGTAGCTCGTCTGTTTGATCGGACCCCACGGGCCAGCCTTCGCTCCCCACGGTCATCAATGAGCCTTGGCCGCCCATGACCCTGTGGCCGGTTCTCCACTGGTCCTTCCTTGGAGCACTTTTGATAGATACTGACCACTGCAGACCGGGAACAGCCCACAAGAGCTGCAGTTTTGGAGATGCTCTGACCCAGTCGTCTAGCCGTCACAATCTGGCCAAACTCGCTCAAATCCTTACGCTTGCCCATTTCTCCTAACGCATCAACTCTGAGGACTAAATGTTCACTTGCTGCCTAATATATCCCACCCACTAACAGATCAGTGTTATTCACCGGTTATAATATTATGCCTGATCGATGTGTGAATTTAGGATACATCTCAATGTAATAACACTAACTAATGAAATATCTTGAGGACCAACACAAGTATATCCATCTATTTTTTTTCACCATTTTATTTTTATTTTTGTATTATCTTTAAAACGGTTTTAACTATCGTCGTTTTTATTTTTAATTCATACACACTTATTTCTTCTATTTGAATCATTTCTCTGTAAAGCTCTCTGAATGGCCAGTGGGTATGAAATGTGCTATAGAAATAAATGTGCCTAATACAGCGATCGCGGTTAACATCGTTTAAATGTTTCTGTAATACATTCAAAACTGCTTTCCTATGATGTTTGAAGAAGGATTTTTGATTATTTTTTTGATTAAACGATCAAAATAGAATCAGAAAAAAAAAAATTGTGAAAATTAAAACATCAAATTTGGTAAAAAATAAAACAGAATGGGATGGGAAAAAAGATTTAATATGGCCTTAAATATGTCATTTTTGTCAAACTTTTAATAAATTGTGTTTTATTATGTCATTAGACATGCTTTTTGATTACTACATTTTTTATTTTAAACATTAAAATGGAGTCCAAAAATATACATAACTGAAAAACACTGAATCTAGAAAAAATAAATTATTAAAAAAAATGTAATGTTTGTTTTCTCAGCTTTCATACGGCCCGACATTCACGGGATATTTGACTGTGCAGTTTAAACATCACATATATTCCATTTGTATGTTTTCTTCCATTAAACTTCTTCCAAAGCAATGCTTCCCCTTTTTTTGTATGATTATTATTTCATTTTGCATTTGCATACATTTTGTTTCCTAATTTTTGCATTTAGATTTAGCTGAAGAACCAATAATGTGCTTTAGTGTGACAACTAGCCCCGCTCTCAGAAAACTTAAAACAGAATTTGGTAATTATAAAACGGAATAGGATGGGAATAAACATTTCATACGGCCCTAAACATGTCATTTGTGTTAAACTTTTTGTTAAATTGTATGTTTCATTATTTCAATAGATTGCTTTCAAATGACTAATTTTTTTATTTAACCAATAAAATGGAGTCCATATAAGTGAAGAAAAAACTGAATGCGGAAAAATCTAAATGAAAAAAAATGTAATTTGGGAAATAATGAAACGGATTTCATAGGGATTCACTGTATAATGGAATATTGGACTGTGCTTTATATAAATATCACATATATTTCATTTGTAGGTTTTCTTCCATTTAACTTCTTCCAAAGCAATGCATTCCTTTGTATGATTATTATTATTTCATTTTGCATTTGCGTACATTTTGTTTCCTCATTTTTGAGTTTCCTGCTTTAGTGTGACAACTAGCCCCGCTCTCGTCTAATGTGGTCAGCACATTGATCATTCTGACCTAAAGCACAGCAGAACATCTGGCAGAATAAAGGAGGAGTCCCTGATTCAACACGAGCGGATCGACTGATGGAGGAGCGCAGAACTTCTGAAACAGGAGCGGGGTGAAGAGCTGAGCCGCGGTTTGATGGAGCTGTTCTGACCCCTGCTGGACACTCACGGCCAGTGCGTGTGTGTGTGTGTGTGTGTGTGGGTGAGAGTGTTTTTGTGACATATGAGGACACAAATGTGTATAATGCCATGGGTATGACACAGGTATTACAGGAGAGGGTGAAATATGAGGACATTACCCATGGCCCCACTTTACAAAAGGCTTATAAATCACACAGGAGGAGTTTTTATGAGAAAGTAAAAATGCAGAATGTGTGTGTGTGTGTGTGTGTGTGTGTGTGTGTGTGTGTGTGTGTGTGTGTGTGTGTGTGATGGGTAGGTTTAGGGGCAGTGTGTGTGTGTGTGTGTGTGTGATGGGTAGGTTTAGGGGCAGTGTGTGTGTGTGTGCGCGGTGTGTGTGTGTGTGTGTGTGTGTGTGTGAGCCTGTTTATGTGGTTTATGAGGACACAAATTTGTATAACTACATGGGTATTACACTGGTATTACACTATAAATGTGGTTTATGAGGACATATCAAATGTCCTCATAATTCAAATGGCCTTAAAAACACACTAAATGATGTTTTTTTGAGAAAGTAAAAATGCAGAATGTTTCCTGTGATGGGTAGGTTTAGGGGCAGGGGCAGTGTTAGGGGATAGAAAATACGGTTTGTACAGTATAAAAACCATTACGCCTATGGAGAGTCCCTGTAAACCACATAGACCAACATGTGTGTGTGTGTGTGTGTGTGTGTGTGTGTGTGTGTGTGTGTGTGTGTGTGTGTGTGTGTGTGTGAGAGAGAGCTCAAGGTCATGGTTGGTTTTATTTTCAGCATGTCTGTCTTTTGATCCGAGTTGCAGGATGACAAGGTAAAACACACACACAGTAAAGGCAGTGATCAAACATCACAGACACATGTAGCAGGAAATAAACAGAGAATAAGCCCCGGAGTGACACACACACACACACACACACACACACACACACACACCTTCTGCTCAGCAGGCGGATGTTTCTAGCGATCGGTCAGTGCTCGGAGCGAAACACACGGTCAGACAGAAATAGTTTGAGATGTTTCGTGTCGGTGTCAAGAATCTGTCAGGCTGTCAGACACCTGGTTCTGACCCAATCACATCCCATGACCATCAGGCCACGGGCGGCTCAGGCTCAGGAGTAAACACTCAGCTCATGACCTGCATCACAGCGGACGTTCTGCCAGAGTCAGGAGACGTTAAAGGGTCAGTTCACACTAAAGAATGATAAATCTGTCATTAATTCCTCATGTCGGTCCACAGGGCCGGCCCTGACCAGTTTGCTAGGCAAGATTTTACGTGGTGCCCTCGTATCACGGTTTAGCACTAACGTTACCAGTTATCAGTCTAAGTTGTGGAAACACTGGTGTTTTATTTTTGTAATGCATGTTGTTATTTTAGATGTCCAGTCTATTGTACCCCGTTATTGTGTTCATGATGTGTGTGCGCACACACACACACACACACACACACACACCTAAAGGATTAACAACACCATTCTGTTACGTACACCACATGTATGCCCAGCCCAGGTGCATTAGTTGTATTTATTCAGTGTGATTTCTTTTCCCCTAGCTCCGGATTGGTCAAGCCCAGGAAGATGGGATATAAAGCCGGAAATACAGAGTGCCGTCTCTCACTGCCAGCCGCCAGCACCACAAGACATTTCTGTCACGTTGTCTTTTCTTTTGTAGTTATACCTTTGGTTTAGATTTTGGAGACCAATATCCATTGTATGATTCTGATCTACGGTTATTGGGCTCCCCATCTCTTTTTTTCATCAGCGTAATTCTTTGTTAAATAAGTTATTGTTACAAACTATTTAGCCGTTGTTTAGTTACGTATCCCTCTCATCCTGGACATTACAGCGGGGACCGTAACAACACTAATCCTGTGTTTGACACCCTTTCGCCTTCAGAACTGCCTTAATTCTCCGTGGCATTGATCAACAAGCTGCTGAAAGCATTCTTTAGAAATGTTGGCCCATATTGATAGGAGAGCATCTTGCAGTTGATGGAGATTTGTGGGATGCACATCCAGGGCACGAAGCTCCCGTTCCACCACATCCCAAAGATGCTCTATTGGGTTGAGATCTGGTGACTGTGGCGGCCATTTTAGTTCAGGCAACTCATTGTCATGTTCAAGAAACGAATTTGAAATGATTGGAGCTTTGTGACATGGTGCATTATCCTGCTGGAAGTAGCCATCAGAGGATGGGCACATGGTGGTCATAAAGGGATGGACATGGTCAGAAACAATGCTCAGGTAGGCCGTGGCATTTAAACGATGCCCAATTGGCAATAAGGGGCCTAAAGTGTGCCAAGAAAACATCCCCCACACCATTACACCACCACCACCAGCCTGCACAGTGGGAACAAGGCATGATGGATCCATGTTCTCATTCTGTTTACGCCAAATTCTGACTCTACCATCTGAATGTCTCAACAGAAATCGAGACTCATCAGACCAGGCAACATTTCTCCAGTCTTCATCTGTCCAATTTTGGTGAGCTTGTGCAAATTGTCGCCTCTTTTTCCTATTTGTAGTGGAGATGAGTGGTACCCGGTGGGGTCTTCTGCTGTTGTAGCCCATCCGCCTCAAGGTTGTGCATATTATATGCTCTTTTAATACTGTACCCAGCTGAAAAACTTATTTTATTTCTGTCTTTTTAAGTTTTTTTTAATGAAAATAAACTTTTACGGGTCGGAAAAGTAGATTATTGTTTGCTCATGCTGTCCATTATAGTTCTCTGAAAGAAAGTGGACTCAGGATCGGCAGGTCACACACACAGAGAAAACTGAATCTGGCAAGAAAATAGCAATCAGTGCATCTCTAGTGATTGGCATTGCAACTTTTTCTCTTACAATTCTGACTTTAGTAAGTTAACAGCAAAACATTCAGAGTCACAACTGCGAGAAGTAAGTTTGAATTTGGAGATATAAAGTTACAATTACCTTTTAATTTATTGTTTTATATTTCTGTGGTGTAGAGAAGCTTGCATAGTTCATACGCACTATCAAATGGAGTATAACTGAAGTGGCTTGACTCTGAACTCTGAACTGTGGTGCATGTTAAAGAGCTCATGGAGAATGTAAATGTCCAGTGTGAAATAACATCCCAGGGTCTGAAACAACACGAGTGTGAGTAATGCAGACGGCAGGTCATTCCACTCCACCGACTGAACAACAACAATAATCCATAGGCCCGCCCTGCCCATCCGTCTCCGGTCCCCTCTCGGCCCGCCATTACCCAGAGTCCTGTGCGGCCGAAGTGAGCGAAGCCTCTCTCGGGTCAGTGCGGCCCGCCCTCATCATTAATTACCCGTCCTCGTCACACTGACCGCAGACGCACTTCACACAAACATGCCATGTGTGTCATTAGCCAGGAAGTAACATATGAAACATTAAACGTGCTCCAAACATTTCATTTGTTCTCAATTATTCATTTCTTTGAAGGTTCAGAAGAGTCGTTAATATGGAAATCAGCTCATGCTAACGAGCTCTTGCTATCTGATTTGGGACACATCACTGGAGAACATTAACAGATCACTGCACTCTTCTCTCTTGCTCTCTCTCTCTCTCTCTCTCTCTCGCTACAAACATCAGAACTATTCAGATAAAGGCATAAAACTCCCTTCAACTGAACGTGATGTAATTCTGACTAATTTTATTGTTGATCTGATGTGAGGATGATCCATAATCCATTGATTTATGTCAATGCATTTGTACAGTTTTCAGCATTGATAATGATAAATGTTACCACACATTAGTTATGTTCAGTTCTTTAACAAATCCTTCTTTTGATCTGGTTCTTAACAAGTCGGTAAATTAATCGAACTGTAGTTCCGGATTGATGACGCAAGACGCAAAAGCCGAAGTCCCATGTCAGACTAAAGAAGAACCAGTTTGCAGAGGATTCAAAATGACCCAAACAGGCCGGTTCAAACATCTGTAGAAGTTTGCAGAGGACTCAAAAGGACCCGAACAAGCCGGTTCAAACATCTGTCGAAGTTTTCAGAGGATTCAAAAGGACCCGAACGAGCCGGTTCAAACATCTGTCGAAGTTTGCCAAAGACTCAAAAGGACCCGAACGAGCCGGTTCAAACATCTGTCGAAGTTTGCTGAGGATTTGCCGAGGACTCAAAAGGACCCGAACGAGCCGGTTTAAACATCTGTCAAAGTTTGCCAAAGACTCAAAAGGACCCGAACGAGCCGGTTCAAACATCTGTCGAAGTTTGCCAAAGACTCAAAAGGAACCGAACGAGCCGGTTCAAACATCTGTCGAAGTTTGCAGAGTACTCAACAAGACCCGAACGAGCCGGTTCAAACATCTGTAGAAGTTTGCTGAGGACTCAACAAGACCCAAACAAGCCGGTTTAAACATCTGTAGAAGTTTGCAGAGCACTCAAAAGGACCCGAACGAGCCGGTTCAAACACCTGTTGAAGTTTGCAAAGGATTCAAAAGGACCCGAACGAGACGGTTCAAACATCTGTCGAAGTTTGCAGAGGACTCAAAAGGACCCGAACGAGCCGGTTCAAACATCTGTCGAAGTTTGCCAAAGACTCAAAAGGAACCGAACGAGCCGGTTCAAACATCTGTCGAAGTTTGCAGAGTACTCAACAAGACCCGAACGAGCCGGTTCAAACATCTGTAGAAGTTTGCTGAGGACTCAACAAGACCCAAACAAGCCGGTTTAAACATCTGTAGAAGTTTGCAGAGCACTCAAAAGGACCCGAACGAGCCGGTTCAAACACCTGTTGAAGTTTGCAAAGGATTCAAAAGGACCCGAACGAGACGGTTCAAACATCTGTCGAAGTTTGCAGAGGACTCAAAAGGACCCGAACGAGCCGGTTCAAACATCTGTCGAAGTTTGCCAAAGACTCAAAAGGAACCGAACGAGCCGGTTCAAATATCTGTCGAAGTTTGCAGAGTACTCAACAAGACCCGAACGAGCCGGTTCAAACATCTGTAGAAGTTTGCTGAGGACTCAACAAGACCCAAACAAGCCGGTTTAAACATCTGTAGAAGTTTGCAGAGCACTCAAAAGGACCCGAACGAGCCGGTTCAAACATCTGTTGAAGTTTGCAAAGGATTCAAAAGGACCCGAACGAGACGGTTCAAACATCTGTCGAAGTTTGCAGAGGACTCAAAAGGACCCGAACGAGCCGGTTCAAACATCTGTCGAAGTTTGCAGAGTACTCAACAAGACCCGAACGAGCCGGTTCAAACATCTGTTGAAGTTTGCAGAGGATTCAAAAGGACCCGAACGAGCCGGTTCAAACATCTGTCGAAGTTTGCAGAGTACTCAACAAGACCCGAACAAGCCGGTTCAAAAAAATGTCGAAGTTTGCAGAGGATTCAAAAGGACCCGAACGAGCCGGTTCAAACATCTGTCGAAGTTTGCAGAGGACTCAAAAGGACCCGAACGAGCCGGTTCAAACATCTGTTGAAGTTTGCAGAGTACTCAACAAGACCCGAACGAGCCGGTTTAAAAATCTGTCGAAGTTTGCAGAGGATTCAAAAGGACCCGAACGTGCCAGTTCAAACATCTGTCGAAGTTTGCAGAGGACACAAAAGGACCCAAACGAGCCGGTTCAAACATCTGTCGAAGTTTGCAGAGGACTCAAAAGGACCCGAACGAGCCGGTTCAAACATCTGTAGAAATTTGCTGAGGACTCAACAAGACCCAAACAGGCCGGTTCAAACATCTGTAGAAGTTTGCAGAGGATTCAAAAGGACCCGAACGAGCCGGTTCAAACATTTGACGTAGTTTGCAGAGGATTTGCAGAGGACTCAAAATGACCTGAACGAACCGGTTCAAACATCTGTTGAAGTTTGCAGAGGACTGAAAAGGACCCGAACGAGCCGGTTCAAACATCTGTCGAAGTTTGCAGAGTACTCAACAAGACCCAAACAGACCGGTTCAAACATCTGCGAAGTTTGCAGAGGATTCAAAAGGACCCGAACGAGCCGGTTTAAACATCTGTCGAAGTTTGCAGAGTACTCAACAAGACCCAAACAGACCGGTTCAAACATCTGCGAAGTTTGCAGAGGATTCAAAAGGACCCGAACGAGCCGGTTCAAACATCTGTCGAAGTTTGCCAAAGACTCAAAAGGACCCGAACGAGCTGGTTCAAACATCTGTCGTAGTTTGCCAAAGACTCAAAAGGACCCGAACGAGCCGGTTCAAACATCTGTAGAAGTTTGCAGAGGATTCAAAAGGACCCGAACGAGCCGGTTCAAACATCTGTTGAAGTTTGCAGAGGATTCAAAAGGACGCGAACGAGCCGGTTCAAACATCTGTTGAAGTTTGCAGAGGATTCAAAAGGACCCGAACGAGCCGGTTCAAACATCTGTTGAAGTTTGCAGAGGACTGAAAAGGACCCGAACGAGCCGGTTCAAACATCTGTTGAAGTTTGCAGAGGATTCAAAAGGACGCGAACGAGCCGGTTCAAACATCTGTTGAAGTTTGCAGAGGATTCAAAAGGACCCGAATGAGCCGGTTCAAACATCTGTTGAAGTCTGCAGAGGATTTGCAGAGGACTCAAAAGGACCCGAACGAGCCAGTTCAAACATCTGTTGAAGTTTGCAGAGGACTGAAAAGGACCCGAACGAGCCGGTTCAAACATCTGTCGAAGTTTGCAGAGTACTCAACAAGACCAAAACAGACCGGTTCAAACATCTGCGAAGTTTGCAGAGGATTCAAAAGGACCCGAACGAGCCGGTTCAAACATTTGTCGAAGTTTGCAGAGGATTCAAAAGGACCCGAACGAGCCGGTTCAAACATTTGTTGAAGTTTGCAGTGGATTCAAAAGGACCCGAACGAGACGGTTCAAAAATCCGTCGAAGTTTGCAGAGGATTCAAAAGCACCCGAACGAGCCGGTTCAAACATCTGTAGAAGTTTGCAGAGGACACAAAAGGACCCGAACGAGCCGGTTTAAACATCTGTCAAAGTTTGCCAAAGACTCAAAAGGACCCGAACGAGCCGGTTCAAACATCTGTCAAATTTTGCCAAAGACTCAAAAGGACCTGATCGAGCCGGTTCAAACATCTGTTGAAGTTTGCCAAAGACTCAAAAGGACCCGAACGAGCCGGTTCAAACATCTGTCGTAGTTTGCCAAAGACTCAAAAGGACCCGAACGAGCCGGTTTAAACATCTGTCGAAGTTTGCAGAGTACTCAACAAGACCCAAACAGACCGGTTCAAACATCTGCGAAGTTTGCAGAGGATTCAAAAGGACCCGAACGAGCCGGTTCAAACATTTGACGTAGTTTGCAGAGGACTCAAAATGACCTGAACGAACCGGTTCAAACATCTGTCGAAGTTTGCCAAACACTCAAAAGGACCCGAACGAGCCGGTTTAAACATCTGTCGAAGTTTGCAGAGTACTCAACAAGACCCAAACAGACCGGTTCAAACATCTGCGAAGTTTGCAGAGGATTCAAAAGGACCCGAACGAGCCGGTTCAAACATCTGTCGAAGTTTGCCAAAGACTCAAAAGGACCCGAACGAGCCGGTTCAAACATCTGTCGTAGTTTGCAGAGGATTTGCAGAGGACTCAAAATGACCTGAACGAGCCGGTTCAAACATCTGTCGAAGTTTGCCAAAGACTCAAAAGGACCCGAACGAGCCGGTTCAAACATCTGTCGAAGTTTGCAGAGTACTCAACAAGACCTGAACGAGCCGGTTCAAAAATCTGTTGAAGTTTGCAGAGTACTCTACAAGACCCAAACGAGCCGGTTCAAACATCTGTCGTAGTTTGCAGAGGATTTGCAGAGGACTCAATAGGACCCAAACGAGCCGGTTCAAACATCTGTCGAAGTTTGCCAAAGACTCAAAAGGACCCGAACGAGCCGGTTCACACATCTGTCGAAGTTTGCCAAAGACTCAAAATGACCCAAACGAGCCGGATCAAAAATCTGTCGTAGTTTACAGAGGATTTGCAGAGGATTCAAAAGCACCCGAACAACCCGGTTCAAACATCTGTAGAAGTTTGCAGAGGACACAAAAGGACCCGAACGAGCCGGTTCAAACATCTGTTGAAGTTTGCAGAGGATTCAAAAGGACGCGAACGAGCCGGTTCAAACATCTGTTGAAGTTTGCAGAGGATTCAAAAGGACCCGAACGAGCCGGTTCAAACATCTGTTGAAGTTTGCAGAGGACTGAAAAGGACCCGAACGAGCCGGTTCAAACATCTGTTGAAGTTTGCAGAGGATTCAAAAGGACGCGAACGAGCCGGTTCAAACATCTGTTGAAGTTTGCAGAGGATTCAAAAGGACCCGAATGAGCCGGTTCAAACATCTGTTGAAGTCTGCAGAGGATTTGCAGAGGACTCAAAAGGACCCGAACGAGCCAGTTCAAACATCTGTTGAAGTTTGCAGAGGACTGAAAAGGACCCGAACGAGCCGGTTCAAACATTTGTCGAAGTTTGCAGAGGATTCAAAAGGACCCGAACGAGCCGGTTCAAACATTTGTCGAAGTTTGCAGAGGATTCAAAAGGACCCGAACGAGACGGTTCAAAAATCCGTCGAAGTTTGCAGAGGATTCAAAAGCACCCGAACGAGCCGGTTCAAACATCTGTAGAAGTTTGCAGAGGACACAAAAGGACCCGAACGAGCCGGTTTAAACATCTGTCAAAGTTTGCCAAAGACTCAAAAGGACCCGAACGAGCCGGTTCAAACATCTGTCAAATTTTGCCAAAGACTCAAAAGGACCTGAACGAGCCAGTTCAAACATCTGTTGTAGTTTGCAGAGGATTTGTAGAGGACTCAAAATGACCTGAACGAGCCGGTTCAAACATCTGTCGTAGTTTGCAGAGGATTTGCAGAGGACTCAAAATGACCTGAACGAGCCGGTTCAAACATCTGTCGAAGTTTGCCAAAGACTCAAAAGGACCCGAACGAGCCGGTTCAAACATCTGTCGTAGTTTGCCAAAGACTCAAAAGGACCCGAACGAGCCGGTTCAAACATCTGTCAAATTTTGCAAAAGACTCAAAAGGACCCGAACGAGCCAGTTTAAACATCTGTCGAAGTTTGCCAAAGACTCAAAAGGACCTGAACGAGCCAGTTCAAACATCTGTTGTAGTTTGCAGAGGATTTGCAGAGGACTCAAAATGACCCGAACGAGCCGGTTTAAACATCTGTCGAAGTTTGCAGAGTACTCAACAAGACCCAAACAGACCGGTTCAAACATCTGCGAAGTTTGCAGAGGATTCAAAAGGACCCGAACGAGCCGGTTCAAACATCTGTCGAAGTTTGCCAAAGACTCAAAAGGACCCAAACGATTCGGTTCAAACATCTGTCGAAGTTTGCCAAAGACTCAAAATGACCCGAACGAGCCGGTTCAAACATCTGTCGTAGTTTGCCAAAGACTCAAAATGACCCGAACGAGCTGGTTCAAACATCTGTCGAAGTTTGCCAAAGACTCAAAAGGACCCGAACGAGCCGGTTCAAACATCTGTCGTAGTTTGCAGAGGATTTGCAGAGGACTCAAAAGGACCCGAACGAGCCGGTTTAAACATCTGTCAAAGTTTGTCAAAGACTCAAAAGGACCCGAATAAGACGGTTCAAACATCTGTCGTAGTTTGCAGAGGATTTGCAGAGGAATCAAAATGACCTGAACGAGCCGGTTCAAACATCTGTCGAAGTTTGCCAAAGACTCAAAAGGACCCGAACGAGCCGGTTCAAACATCTGTCGAAGTTTGCCAAAGACTCAAAAGGACCCGAACGAGCCGGTTCAAACATCTGTCGAAGTTTGCAGAGTACTCAACAAGACCCGAATAAGCCGGTTCAAACATCTGTCGTAGTTTACAGAGGATTTGCAGAGGACTCAATAGGACCCAAACGAGCCGGTTCAAACATCTGTCGTAGTTTGCAGAGGATTTGCAGAGGACTCAATAGGACCCAAACGAGCCGGTTCAAACATCTGTCGAAGTTTGCCAAAGACTCAAAAGGACCCGAACGAGCCGGTTCAAAAATCTGTCGTAGTTTACAGAGGATTTGCAGAGGATTCAAAAGCACCCGAACAACCTGGTTCAAACATCTGTAGAAGTTTGCAGAGGACTCAATAGGACCCAAACGAGCCGGTTCAAACATCTGTTGAAGTTTGCCAAAGACTCAAAAGGACCCGAACGAGCCAGTTTAAACATCTGTCGAAATTTGCCAAAGACTCAAAAGGACCCGAACGAGCCGGTTCAAAAATCTGTCGTAGTTTGCAGAGGATTTGCAGAGGACTCAAAATGACCTGAACGAGCCGGTTCAAACATCTGTTGAAGTTTGCAGAGGACTGAAAAGGACCCGAACGAGCCGGTTCAAACATCTGTCGAAGTTTGCAGAGTACTCAACAAGACCCAAACAGACCGGTTCAAACATCTGCGAAGTTTGCAGAGGATTCAAAAGGACCCGAACGAGCCGGTTCAAACATCTGTCGAAGTTTGCCAAAGACTCAAAAGGACCCGAACGAGCCGGTTCAAACATCTGTCGAAGTTTGCAGAGTACTCAACAAGACCTGAACGAGCCGGTTCAAAAATCTGTTGAAGTTTGCAGAGTACTCAACAAGACCCGAATAAGCCGGTTCAAACATCTGTCGTAGTTTACAGAGGATTTGCAGAGGACTCAATAGGACCCAAACGAGCCGGTTCAAACATCTGTCGTAGTTTGCAGAGGACTCAATAGGACCCAAACGAGCCGGTTCAAACATCTGTCGAAGTTTGCCAAAGACTCAAAAGGACCCGAACGAGCCGGTTCAAACATCTGTCGAAGTTTGCCAAAGACTCAAAAGGACCCGAACGAGCCGGTTCAAACATCTGTCGAAGTTTGCCAAAGACTCAAAACTACCCAAACGAGCCGGTTCAAACATCTGTCGTAGTTTGCAGAGGATTTGCAGAGGACTCAAAAGGACCCAAACGAGCCGGTTTAAACATCTGTCAAAGTTTGCCAAAGACTCAAAAGGACCCGAACGAGCCGGTTCAAACATCTGTCGTAGTTTGCAGTGGACTAAAAAGGACCCGAACGAGCCGGTTCAAACATCTGTCGTAGTTTGCAGAGGAGTTGGCGACGCAAGTCTGGGGCACATATCCTACTGGAATTAAGCTCATTATGACTACTGTAATTACATAACATTTGATTAAAACCTGCAAAAACCTTTCTGTAAAGAGATTTAAATACATTTTACTGTAGTTTTTTGTGCATGCAGGTTATTTATTTTTTGTTGTTAAGCAAAATGTATAATTTTATAAGACTGATTTATTCTTTATATAGGTTACTTTAGACATGTAACATATCCATGTTTATGCATATCTGTAATCTGTGCTGTATGTGCAACACTTTTAGGAATCTGATCCAAGAAGTGCATGGGCCACTTATTATTTGTCAGTCGTATCTGACGCAAAAGATCCACGAATGAAACTGTTACCACAAACACCATTAGGCCTTCATTTTATTAAAACATGAAAAAAAAGATAGCTTTGCATGTGCAGATTATATTTTAAATCAATGAGTTTAAGGACAATAAAGGAGTTGGTTTACTCGTTCTATGGTAGGCTACTTTAGACAAAGAACATATCCGCATTTGTTGATCAGTGCCTGTAATGTGTACTTTAGTTGTGCAATTTTCTTTCGAATCTGACGTGAAGGATAAATGAATTAACTGTGAACACAAACACCATTAAATTCAGTCAATGAAAGGCAATAATCAGCTAATGCACTCAAGCAAAAAATCACTATGGCAAATGTATTCGATTGTTTGAATATGCATTGACACAGATTACTTTATTTGAATGTTTCCTTTATATAAAGACATAAAAAACATAAAATAAATGCATAGTGGCATCATTGCATGATAACGTCAGAAACCCATGAATATGCTTTTTTTCCGGTTCATTGAGCTGAACTGTCTGAGAAGAACCGGCTCGCAGAAATGAATCGGACTTCGCATCATTAGCACTCAGTGCACCATTCAAAATGCTTACGCCAAGTCTGACAACATTGCACACCAGTTACGCATTTTGAACTGCGAGAGGCCCGCGGCGGGCACTACACTTTTCTGTAAGATATTAAGGTTTAAATATGGATATTTTTCTTACCGTTACATACTGCTCCAAGAAACACAGGAAGAGGATCCAAATGCAGTAATTATTGGGGTAATCCACAATCATAGTCAACGGAAGGTCAAAACTCAGGCAAAAGGGTAATCCGGGAAACAGGCAAGAAATCCAAAGAACGAAGAGGCATAAAACCAGGAAGACTCTGCAATGAACAACTGAGATAACCAGGCTTATATAGGGTGAGTTAAACAGGGTTAAGGAGACACAGGTGGATGTAATCAGGAAGGCTGTGTCCGGGCAGCGAGTATTGTGGGTAATGTAGTCTGGACATGCAAATAAATCGAACGTTTGAAGCGAAATAGACGCGCGTTGAAGGGGCCCCAGGAGCTCAGCTCACTGTATGTATATTTTAGGCTACAATAAAACAAAATGTCATAAAACACCACTATTTTTGTAAAACACTATATATATATATATATATATATATATATATATATATATATATATATATATATATATATATATATATATATATATATATATATATATTAAAAACAATAATATATATACGCATATTATTACTGTAGGACTAATACAATTAAATATGACATAAAACACAACCCAATCTCTTTTTGTTAGATGTCTTGATAAGTTTATGAGTGATCAATAATAGCCATTAGAGTATAAGCAAAAGAAGCTAAATAAGAAATAAAGCAAACAATTAAGTAGTGTTGTTTTTGGCAGCTGGTTTTAATTTTAGCTTTAGTCTAGTCTTTGTGTCAAGCTTTCATTTTAGTTTTTATTAGTTTTAGTCACGTTCACGTCTAGTCAAGTTTCAGTGGACTAAAAGTCTAAGTATTTTATTCTTATTTTAGTCAGCATTATCCAGGACTATTTTCGTCGAGTTTTAGTCAATGAAAATTGTATTTTTAGTAATGGAATTCTATTTAACCCAGTCAATATAGTATAAGTACCCCGTACTTCACAACACATACCATTTTCTCTTCCACTTGTAATGAAAGTTTTTCCAAATGTCGTTTCTTCTTTTTCTCCTTTTCGCCATATTCGGACGCTAATTGTTTTCACGTGGATGTCCGTAAAAATAAATGTGCATGGCACCTCAGGAATAAAACTTGTGCATAAAGGTTTTCATTTTATTCCACATGGAAATAAGAGGAAATAAGTTAATACTCTTATTTACATGAGGTAAACATAAAGCTGCTTGGTTATTTTAACATATTGCTGTCGTAATAATGGCCCATTTCAAATGTTTACATGCTGCATTTTATTTTTTGAGTGGTGATGAAATATATTGTTCTTGTAAATACTTGCCAGCATGTCAGTAATAAAGGTCTAGATCTTTAAAAGGCATCCAATAACAATAACACAACTAAACAAAACTAAATAACATTAAAACATTTCGTCTCATTTTGGTCAACAAAAATTAAGGGATATTTTAGCATATTATTTATTTTGTAAACCACATTTAGACTCATTTTTATTCGTCAACAATATTGCATTTTACATTTAATTATAGATCACATGACCAGCATTTACGTTTCGTCTCGTCTCGTTTTCGTTACGTTAAAGGTTTGTTGACAACGCTATTTAGTCATAATTTTTGTTGATAAAAGCAACACTACAATTAAGTCAAACTATAAAGTCAGTGCTACAGCGATAAAGTTAAACAGCCTAAAAGAATTTAGTTATGAACTTCACTTCACGCTCAGTCAAAATGATTAGGGAGGGAACCAATTATAGATCCATGAGACCAAAGATCGGCCGCTAGATCAACATAAGAGGAATTATATCTGACATTTAACCACTACAGACACATCCGAGCCAGCGGCAAACGTCAGGAAAACTAGCCAAGGTAAGGCTGCTTTTGCCGGGGTTAATGAGCTCTGATCGCCTGGATCTCATAACTCCAACAACGGCAGATCAAATGCTCAAATAGATGCTCTCTTTATAAATAAAACACAAATTTGAGCTTTAAAACGACTACATTCTCACCTGGGCCTGTGCGGTAACAAATTTTGCTAGACGATAAATTGGCCAAGAAATTATTGCGATAAATGATAATATTATCGTTCTGAGACCATTTTTATCTAAAATAATCATAATAGCATAATAATGCAGGTACACCTTTAGGTGCATATTAGGGAAGGCACGGTTCACAAAACCCTCGGTTCGGCTCATATCACCGTTTTAGGGTCACGGTTTTCGGTTCTGTACATTTCCTGTTGTTGTTTTTTCTTTTACTCGTTAACACTCCAGAAATGTTCTTCAGCATATGCTATATAGCTTAATTATCCACAATTTAGGATACAGTATTAAACAAATTGTTATATCATGTAATGATGCACAAACGGAACTTTCTTTTCATTTATTTGACAAAAGGAGATTGTGTATTGCTGGTGGTTATTTCAGTCAAAGTTGCTCTTCTATCAGCTTGAATCAGTCGGCCCATTCTCCTCTGACCTCGAGCATCAACAAGGCATTTTCTCCCACAGGACTGCTGCAGACTGGATGCTCTTCCCTTTTCACACCATTCTTTGTTAACCCTAGAAATGGTTGTGTGTGTAAATCCCAGTAACTGAGCAGATTGTGAAATACTCAGACCGGCCCGCCTGGCACCAACAACCATGCCACGCTCAAAACGGCTTAAATCACCTTTCTTTCCCATTCTGACATTCAGTTTGGAGTTCAGGAGATTGTCTTGACCAGGACCACACCCCTAAATGCACTGAAGAACTGCCATGTGATTGGCTGATTAGATAATTGCATTAATGAGAAATTGAACAGGTGTTCCTAATAATCCTTTAGGTGAGTGTATATTCACATAGAGAACAGATGATTCACACTGGAGGAATATTTCACTGCTTAACTGGAGTTATGAGCAGATTAATGTGGATGATACTTCTATCTAAAGTCTTAAAACCAAGGCTTTAGCTTGATTTCTGTTGATTTTGATGTATATCAGGTTGATGTGCGATTGAAAACGAGACTAGCCGTGTCTCTACTGGTTAATTCGTCACTCTCGAGTGTTGATCAGTCAGTATCTCTGAGGTTTGAGAAGCTCCTCAATAACCCGACAGAAAGAAGCCAGCGGCGCGTCTGAGAGAATCTGGCATCCAGCACGAATCGATGCTTCTGAACATGGGACGTCTCTGACACACACACACACACACACACACACACACACACACACACACACCAAACTCTCTGGACTCTGACCTGCAGACCATCAGCAAATCAAACACTGAGATTGAACCAAATCCACTCAGTGATCTGGATCACAGCCAGACAAGCCGAGAAACAAACCCTGTCCGGTTACAAACACACACACACACACACACACACACACACACACACACACACACATAAACTTATGATCTATATCAGCTCCACCAGAACAATGTGCAAACAACACTGTCACGATACTGTGGATGGTTGTCAAGGTGTTGCTAAGGGATAGAAAGTACAGATACTATGCCACAAATGTACTCTATTAAAGGCAAAATATGTTACTACACAATAACACAGAGGGGATGATGTCACTGATAGATGACACACACACACACACACACACACACACAGGCCGTGTCCTGGTCAAAATCACTGATTTCTCTGAATGTAAACATTCTTGTAAAACTTTCGGGATAATGTACACAAGTCAACACAATATATAACACTGATCTAGTGGTTTGGATATTTTATTCCCAAAATCTTACATATTGTGCCTTTAAGTCTACAAAAAATTGTAATGTAGTAAAAGTATTATTTTCAAGTACAGTACAGATTCCCCAAAAAATAATACACAAGTACAGTAGTGAAGTATTACTCAAATACTGCGCACGTTTGTAAAGGTTCTGTTCGATAATTAATAATAATGCACACACTCTAAAAAATGCTGTTGGGTTGTTTTAATCCTGCGGTTGGGTTAAATATTTGCTTAAGACAACCCAATTGCTGGCTTAGTCAATATTTGACCCAACATTGGGTTGTTTTTTACCCAGAATGTTTTATAGTGCATAAACCTAATATAGTCTTATTGATCTCTACAAACCCTGTATTTACCAGAAATGTTTCTGAAGATGTGGAGGATCTGCTCATTACTCTAAAGAAGGTTAATCCATTTAACTTCTGCATATTGATATGCCAATTACACCTAATTGAGGAGGAGGCATCAGTCAAGGTAATCGTGCAGAAAGAGCCGCAGGAACACGTGTAAGAGAGCCTCTCCTAATTGGAGAGAGGAGGCAGTGAGGTGTGCGAATCCAGACCAGACACATCAGTCAACAGCCATCCCATAATGCACCTCACCTCCCCATGCTGCGCCTCGCCTGAGCGTGTCCGAGAATGATAAAAGCAATATTCTTCAGGGTTTCCTCGGGAAAGCGTCTGATCCGGTGGATGTCATCCCACAGAAACTGAATGAAGTGCAAATAAACCCAAGAGGGATTTTTAGAGGAGGCATTAAACTCTACTATTATAAAGCAGAGGCCAAAAGTGATGTCTGGGAAACATGACATCTTCACCCTTTACTGAAATATTACCATAAATACAGATTTTAACCGATTTTTACATTTGAACCAGAAACCTGATATAATGGTGTTAAATCAAGATGAGTTACTTAAATAAAGTGAACAGCATCATGCAATCATGTTCTGTTTTTTGTGATAACGTGAGGAAATTAATGTGACAATGTTTTTACCAGAAATTAACCCTTATGAAAGGAAAATATATTTACCAATATATTACTTGAAATATATTATAATATATTGCAAATACATGGAATAATATATTGATGGTATTATACAATATAGTATTTATTCATGTAATATATTGTAAAATATACAAATGATTACCACTTTCAATATATTGTAAAATATAAATATTAACTCCCATATATGTGAATATATTGCCGCTAACACTTTATTTTAAGGTTCAGTTATGAACTATTAACTAGTGTCTTATGATCATGCATATTACTAGGATATTGTCTGTTTATTAGCACTTCTAAAGCTCATATTAATGCCTTATTCTGCATGAGCTTATTCTACATCCCTTAATCCGACCCAATACCTAAACTTAAACGCTACAAAAACTACCTTACTAACTATTAATAAGCAGTAAATTAGGAGATTATTGAGGCAGAAGTCGGAGTTAATAGTGAATATGTGTTCCCCATACTAAAGTGTTCCCGATATATTTTTTATTTCAGTTCCAACTTTTGTAGTACATCAAGTTAGACTTGATGTACTACAAAGAAATACATTATTTATATATTTGATATCCTTTTTTTGTGTGTGTAATCATTTTTAAATGTTCTCCAATAGTCCAAGCAGACAAATGGGCCTACAGAATGGTGTATGAATGAAATCTCATTCATAATAAAAAAAAAAATATATATATATATATATATATATCTGCAAGCAGAAATTATCGGGGCCAAGCACAACAGAAGCAAATAAGGAAGCTGGACCAGCTGCAGAAATGAGTAAAGATATCTGGAGACAATTTTATGTTTTGTTTAATTATAGCGCCACCAAATGCCACAGATCCACCATTTCCGTGTGTATCCTCAGAGTTCCCGCATACATAAGTCTGTCAAATTTAGTGAAAATATCTCATTTTGTTTGGGAGTTATAGACATTTATATTCATGAGTATATAAAAAAATGACCCACACCTGACTTTGCTTATTTTTCCCACTTGCTATAAAACATTTACAACTTTTGCCACAAATGTTTAGTCAACCCGCTATGATTTTGTTGTTCATGTGGTGGTTTCGTCTCAATCGGAATAAGGGTTTCAAAGATATTTGTGAAAGTTGTCTACAGTTTTTAAATGTTTCAGTGGGACGTTCGTCTACAGTTTTTAAATGTTTCAGTTGGACGTTCGTCTACAGTTTTTAAATGTTTCAGTGGGACGTTCGTCTACAGTTTTTAAATGTTTCAGTGGGACGTTCGTCTACAGTTTTTAAATGTTTCAGTGGGACGTTCGTCTACAGTTTTTAAATGTTTCAATTAGACGTTCGTCTACAGTTTTTAAATGTTTCAGTGGGACGTTCGTCTACAGTTTTTAAATGTTTCAGTTGGACGTTCGTCTACAGTTTTTAAATGTTTCAGTTGGACGTTCGTCTACAGTTTTTAAATGTTTCAGTGGGACGTTCGTCTACAGTTTTTAAATGTTTCAGTGGGACGTTCGTCTACAGTTTTTAAATGTTTCAGTTGGACGTTCGTCTACAGTTTTTAAATGTTTCAGTTGGACGTTCGTCTACAGTTTTTAAATGTTTCAGTGGGACGTTCGTCTACAGTTTTTAAATGTTTCAATTAGACGTTCGTCTACAGTTTTTAAATGTTTCAATTGGACGTTCGTCTACAGTTTTTAAATGTTTCAGTTGGACGTTCGTCTACAGTTTTTAAATGTTTCAGTGGGACGTTCGTCTACAGTTTTTAAATGTTTCAGTTGGACGTTCGTCTACAGTTTTTAAATGTTTCAGTGGGACGTTCGTCTACAGTTTTTAAATGTTTCAGTTGGACGTTCGTCTACAGTTTTTAAATGTTTCAGTGGGACGTTCGTCTACAGTTTTTAAATGTTTCAGTGGGACGTTCGTCTACAGTTTTTAAATGTTTCAGTTGGACGTTCGTCTACAGTTTTTAAATGTTTCAGTTGGACGTTCGTCTACAGTTTTTAAATGTTTCAGTGGGACGTTCGTCTACAGTTTTTAAATGTTTCAGTTGGACGTTCGTCTACAGTTTTTAAATGTTTCAGTGGGACGTTCGTCTACAGTTTTTAAATGTTTCAGTTGGACGTTCGTCTACAGTTTTTAAATGTTTCAGTGGGACGTTCGTCTACAGTTTTTAAATGTTTCAGTTGGACGTTCGTCTACAGTTTTTAAATGTTTCAATTGGACGTTCGTCTACAGTTTTTAAATGTTTCAGTTGGACGTTCGTCTACAGTTTTTAAATGTTTCAGTTGGACGTTCGTCTACAGTTTTTAAATGTTTCAGTTGGACGTTCGTCTACAGTTTTTAAATGTTTCAGTGGGACGTTCGTCTACAGTTTTTAAATGTTTCAATTGGACGTTCGTCTACAGTTTTTAAATGTTTCAGTTGGACGTTCGTCTACAGTTTTTAAATGTTTCAGTGGGACGTTCGTCTACAGTTTTTAAATGTTTCAGTTGGACGTTCGTCTACAGTTTTTAAATGTTTCAGTGGGACGTTCGTCTACAGTTTTTAAATGTTTCAATTGGACGTTCGTCTACAGTTTTTAAATGTTTCAGTTGGACGTTCGTCTACAGTTTTTAAATGTTTCAGTTGGACGTTCGTCTACAGTTTTTAAATGTTTCAGTGGGACGTTCGTCTACAGTTTTTAAATGTTTCAATTGGACGTTCGTCTACAGTTTTTAAATGTTTCAGTTGGACGTTCGTCTACAGTTTTTAAATGTTTCAGTGGGACGTTCGTCTACAGTTTTTAAATGTTTCAGTTGGACGTTCGTCTACAGTTTTTAAATGTTTCAGTGGGACGTTCGTCTACAGTTTTTAAATGTTTCAATTGGACGTTCGTCTACAGTTTTTAAATGTTTCAGTTGGACGTTCGTCTACAGTTTTTAAATGTTTCAGTGGGACGTTCGTCTACAGTTCTTAAATGTTTCAGTTGGACGTTCGTCTACAGTTTTTAAATGTTTCAGTGGGACGTTCGTCTACAGTTTTTAAATGTTTCAGTGGGACATTCGTCTACAGTTTTTAAATGTTTCAGTGGGACGTTCGTCTACAGTTTTTAAATGTTTCAGTTGGACGTTCGTCTACAGTTTTTAAATGTTTCAGTTGGACGTTCGTCTACAGTTTTTAAATGTTTCAGTGGGACGTTCGTCTACAGTTTTTAAATGTTTCAATTGGATGTTCGTCTACAGTTTTTAAATGTTTCAGTTGGACGTTCGTCTACAGTTTTTAAATGTTTCAGTTGGACGTTCGTCTACAGTTTTTAAATGTTTCAGTGGGACGTTCGTCTACAGTTTTTAAATGTTTCAATTGGACGTTCGTCTACAGTTTTTAAATGTCTCTTTTAAATGTTTCAATTGGACGTTCGTCTACAGTTTTTAAATGTTTCAGTTGGACGTTCGTCTACAGTTTTTAAATGTTTCAGTTGGACGTTCGTCTACAGTTTTTAAATGTTTCAGTGGGACGTTTGTCTACAGTTTTTAAATGTTTCAGTTGGACGTTCGTCTACAGTTTTTAAATGTTTCAATTGGATGTTCGTCTACAGTTTTTAAATGTTTCAGTGGGACGTTCGTCTACAGTTTTTAAATGTCTCTTTTAAATGTTTCAATTGGACGTTCGTCTACAGTTTTTAAATGTTTCAGTTGGACGTTCGTCTACAGTTTTTAAATGTTTCAGTTGGACGTTCGTCTACAGTTTTTAAATGTTTCAGTGGGACGTTCGTCTACAGTTTTTAAATGTTTCAGTTGGACGTTCGTCTACAGTTTTTAAATGTTTCAGTGGGACGTTCGTCTACAGTTTTTAAATGTTTCAATTGGACGTTCGTCTACAGTTTTTAAATGTTTCAGTTGGACGTTCATCTACAGTTTTTAAATGTTTCAGTTGGACGTTCGTCTACAGTTTTTAAATGTTTCAGTTGGACGTTCGTCTACAGTTTTTAAATGTTTCAGTGGGACGTTCGTCTACAGTTTTTAAATGTTTCAGTGGGACGTTCGTCTACAGTTTTTAAATGTTTCAGTGGGACGTTCGTCTACAGTTTTTAAATGTTTCAGTGGGACGTTCGTCTACAGTTTTTAAATGTTTCAGTGGGACGTTCGTCTACAGTTTTTAAATGTTTCAGTGGGACGTTCGTCTACAGTTTTTAAATGTTTCAGTGGGACGTTCGTCTACAGTTTTTAAATGTTTCAGTGGGACGTTCATCTACAGTTTTTAAATGTTTCAGTTGGACATTCGTCTACAGTTTTTAAATGTTTCAGTTGGACGTTCGTCTACAGTTTTTAAATGTTTCAGTTGGACGTTCGTCTACAGTTTTTAAATGTTTCAGTTGGACGTTTGTCTACAGTTTTTAAATGTTTCAGTTGGACGTTCGTCTACAGTTTTTAAATGTTTCAGTGGGACGTTCGTCTACAGTTCTTAAATGTTTCAGTTGGACGTTCGTCTACAGTTTTTAAATGTTTCAGTGGGACGTTCGTCTACAGTTTTTAAATGTTTCAGTGGGACATTCGTCTACAGTTTTTAAATGTTTCAGTGGGACGTTCGTCTACAGTTTTTAAATGTTTCAGTTGGACGTTCGTCTACAGTTTTTAAATGTTTCAGTTGGACGTTCGTCTACAGTTTTTAAATGTTTCAGTGGGACGTTCGTCTACAGTTTTTAAATGTTTCAATTGGATGTTCGTCTACAGTTTTTAAATGTTTCAGTTGGACGTTCGTCTACAGTTTTTAAATGTTTCAGTTGGACGTTCGTCTACAGTTTTTAAATGTTTCAGTGGGACGTTCGTCTACAGTTTTTAAATGTTTCAATTGGACGTTCGTCTACAGTTTTTAAATGTCTCTTTTAAATGTTTCAATTGGACGTTCGTCTACAGTTTTTAAATGTTTCAGTTGGACGTTCGTCTACAGTTTTTAAATGTTTCAGTTGGACGTTCGTCTACAGTTTTTAAATGTTTCAGTGGGACGTTCGTCTACAGTTTTTAAATGTTTCAGTTGGACGTTCGTCTACAGTTTTTAAATGTTTCAATTGGATGTTCGTCTACAGTTTTTAAATGTTTCAGTGGGACGTTCGTCTACAGTTTTTAAATGTCTCTTTTAAATGTTTCAATTGGACGTTCGTCTACAGTTTTTAAATGTTTCAGTTGGACGTTCGTCTACAGTTTTTAAATGTTTCAGTTGGACGTTCGTCTACAGTTTTTAAATGTTTCAGTGGGACGTTCGTCTACAGTTTTTAAATGTTTCAGTTGGACGTTCGTCTACAGTTTTTAAATGTTTCAGTGGGACGTTCGTCTACAGTTTTTAAATGTTTCAATTGGACGTTCGTCTACAGTTTTTAAATGTTTCAGTTGGACGTTCATCTACAGTTTTTAAATGTTTCAGTTGGACGTTCGTCTACAGTTTTTAAATGTTTCAGTTGGACGTTCGTCTACAGTTTTTAAATGTTTCAGTGGGACGTTCGTCTACAGTTTTTAAATGTTTCAGTGGGACGTTCGTCTACAGTTTTTAAATGTTTCAGTGGGACGTTCGTCTACAGTTTTTAAATGTTTCAGTGGGACGTTCGTCTACAGTTTTTAAATGTTTCAGTGGGACGTTCGTCTACAGTTTTTAAATGTTTCAGTGGGACGTTCGTCTACAGTTTTTAAATGTTTCAGTGGGACGTTCGTCTACAGTTTTTAAATGTTTCAGTGGGACGTTCATCTACAGTTTTTAAATGTTTCAGTTGGACATTCGTCTACAGTTTTTAAATGTTTCAGTTGGACGTTCGTCTACAGTTTTTAAATGTTTCAGTTGGACGTTCGTCTACAGTTTTTAAATGTTTCAGTTGGACGTTTGTCTACAGTTTTTAAATGTTTCAGTTGGACGTTTGTCTACAGTTTTTAAATGTTTCTTTTAAATGTTTCAATTGGACGTTCATCTACAGTTTTTAAATGTTTCAGTTGGACGTTCGTCTACAGTTTTTAAATGTTTCAGTTGGACGTTCGTGTACAGTTTTTAAATGTTTCTTTTAAATGTTTCAGTTGGACGTTTGTCTACAGTTTTTAAATGTTTCTTTTAAATGTTTCAGTTGGACGTTCATCTACAGTTTTTAAATGTTTCAGTTGGACGTTCGTCTACAGTTTTTAAATGTTTCAGTGGGACGTTCGTCTACAGTTTTTAAATGTTTCAGTGGGACGTTCGTCTACAGTTTTTAAATGTTTCAGTTGGACGTTCGTCTACAGTTTTTAAATGTTTTAGTTGGACGTTCGTCTACAGTTTTTAAATGTTTCTTTTAAATGTTTCAGTTGGACGTTTGTCTACAGTTTTTAAATGTTTCTTTTAAATGTTTCAGTTGGACGTTCATCTACAGTTTTTAAATGTTTCAGTTGGACGTTCGTCTACAGTTTTTAAATGTTTCAGTGGGACGTTCGTCTACAGTTTTTAAATGTTTCAGTTGGACGTTCGTCTACAGTTTTTAAATGTTTCAGTTGGACGTTCGTCTACAGTTTTTAAATGTTTCAGTGGGACGTTCGTCTACAGTTTTTAAATGTTTCAGTGGGACGTTCGTCTACAGTTTTTAAATGTTTCAGTGGGACGTTCGTCTACAGTTTTTAAATGTTTCAGTTGGACGTTCGTCTACAGTTTTTAAATGTTTCAGTTGGACGTTCGTCTACAGTTTTTAAATGTTTCAGTGGGACGTTCGTCTACAGTTTTTAAATGTTTCAATTAGACGTTCGTCTACAGTTTTTAAATGTTTCAATTGGACGTTCGTCTACAGTTTTTAAATGTTTCAGTTGGACGTTCGTCTACAGTTTTTAAATGTTTCAGTGGGACGTTCGTCTACAGTTTTTAAATGTTTCAGTTGGACGTTCGTCTACAGTTTTTAAATGTTTCAGTGGGACGTTCGTCTACAGTTTTTAAATGTTTCAATTGGACGTTCGTCTACAGTTTTTAAATGTTTCAGTGGGACGTTCGTCTACAGTTTTTAAATGTTTCAGTTGGACGTTCGTCTACAGTTTTTAAATGTTTCAGTGGGACGTTCGTCTACAGTTTTTAAATGTTTCAGTTGGACGTTTGTCTACAGTTTTTAAATGTTTCTTTTAAATGTTTCAGTGGGACGTTCGTCTACAGTTTTTAAATGTTTCAGTTGGACGTTCGTCTACAGTTTTTAAATGTTTCAGTTGGACGTTCGTCTACAGTTTTTAAATGTTTCAGTGGGACGTTCGTCTACAGTTTTTAAATGTTTCAGTGGGACGTTCGTCTACAGTTTTTAAATGTTTCAATTGGACGTTCGTCTACTGTTTTTAAATGTTTCAGTTGGACGTTTGTCTACAGTTTTTAAATGTTTCAATTGGACGTTCGTCTACAGTTTTTAAATGTTTCAATTGGACGTTCGTCTACAGTTTTTAAATGTTTCAGTTGGACGTTCGTCTACAGTTTTTAACTGTTTCAATTGGACGTTCGTCTACAGTTTTTAAATGTTTCAGTTGGACGTTCGTCTACAGTTTTTAAATATGTTTCAGTGGGACGTTCGTCTACAGTTTTTAAATGTTTCAGTTGGATGTTCGTCTACAGTTTTTAAATGTTTCAGTTGGACGTTCGTCTACAGTTTTTAAATGTTTCAGTTGGACGTTCGTCTACAGTTTTTAAATGTTTCAGTGGGACGTTCGTCTACAGTTTTTAAATGTTTCAGTTGGACGTTCGTCTACAGTTTTTAAATGTTTCAGTGGGACGTTCGTCTACAGTTTTTAAATGTTTCAGTTGGACGTTCGTCTACAGTTTTTAAATGTTTCAGTGGGACGTTCGTCTACAGTTTTTAAATGTTTCAGTGGGACGTTCGTCTACAGTTTTTAAATGTTTCTGTGGGACGTTCGTCTACAGTTTTTAAATGTTTCAGTGGGACGTTCGTCTACAGTTTTTAAATGTTTCAGTGGGACGTTCATCTACAGTTTTTAAATGTTTACAGTATTATAGTTGATCAGTGATATAGATGATAGAGTTCATTTAGTAATTCATTTTATTTGGATATTTAGTTTCCAAATGTTAGTGTCCCCAACTGAGCAAGCCAAAGGCGACCAAAGGAACCGAAACTCCATCAGGGCATGATGGAGAAAAATAAACCTTAGAGAAACCAGACTCAGTTCTCCTCTGGCCTATTAACACACAGCGGAGGATTATTATTCTGGACACCGCACAGCTCAGAAATCATCAGAGCAGAATATTCAAAATGTCTGGGTATCACGCCGGAGACGGGTTTATTGAGGATGGGGCGCTGATTACACAAGAGTAGGAATACTGAAAGATCGGAGTTATTGCGCCGGAGGCGGGTTTATTTCCACTGCAAAAAATGTTCTTCTTATTTAGTATTTCTGTCTTGTTTCCAGTCCAAATATCTAAATATTCTAAAGTAAAATGACAAGATATTTTAGCTTGTTTTCTGGGGGGAAAGCAAGCGGCTCCTCCCCCAGTTTCTCTTGAAGCCGATATGGAAGTAATGTAAACTGCAGTTCCTCCACTGGCCACTAGAGACAGCGTAGAATCTCATTGAGCTCATGCTGAAATGCCCAACTTTACAGCAGAATAAAACATGTTTACAGTCTGGGACTAACTGTGCTTTTGGTCTATACGGCTAATTTAGCCCTTCATGACGACTGTGAGGGGGTGAATTATTTTATAACTCATTCGTTTACATTATATAACGCCTTAAAGTTCTGCATAATTAAGGGCGTGGCCAATTTGATTGACAGGTGGATAGCCGTTTGTCTGCTGTCTGTTAGTCGTCACCTAAGCTCCGCCCACATGCCGCCTCTTTGCCCATTTTTTGTTATACAAGCGATGAAGTGTGCCAAGATAGTGACGGCTCGACTCAACTTTGCGCTACAAAACTGCACTTCAGAATCCTATTGTTGACGTCATGAACACTACAGTCATATTTTTTTACAGTCGATGGGGAAAAATCTACAAGAAACAAGATTTCAATCAGAAATAAGATTATTTTTCTCACCCCATTGGCAGATCATTTTGCCTGTTTTAAGCAAAAACTCTCTTCATTTAGATTTTATTTTTAAGGAAACAAGGAAAATTACATTGTTTTACTGATCTAGTAAACCTGAGTAAATGCATCTTGATTGAAGAATTGTTAGATATTTGGACTGGAAACAAGACAAAATTATTAAATAAGAAGAGCATTATTTGCAGTGTGTGGTTTCTGAGGCTAAAGAATCATCATATAAAGAGGTTTACGTACATGATCTGATGGAAAGGCCTTGTCCTCCAGAAGGATTTTATGGCGTTTTGGTGTTGGTTTGTAGAAGGAAAGCTGAGAGAATCATAAAAGAGAAGAATATTGTTTGAAAAAAACAAAACACAGACAAAATATGTGTAAGTGTGATTGTCTTTTATACCATGAGAAGATGCAGATTGACAGTCAGCCCGTTCATCAGAGCCACTTCCTCAGGTTTAGCACCTGTTCAAAGATTAAAAGAAGATTATATTATTGAATATCATCAAAAGGTAACGCTCACATAACATTATTTCTGAATGATATGAAAATGCTCTTGGTTACACTGCAAAAAAAATGCTTTTCTTACTTAGTATTTTTGTCTTGTTTCTAGTCAAAAATATCAATGTTTTGGGGAAAAATAACTCAAAATGAAGAGAGTTTTTGCTTAAAATAAGATAAATAATCTGCCAATGGGGTGAGAAAAATAATCTTAATTCAAACAGAAAACAAGATTATTTTTCTCACCCCATTGGCAGATTATTTATCTTATTTTAAGCAAAAACTCTCTTCATTTTGAGTTATTTTTCCCAAAACAAGACAATTACTTTTGCTTGTCTAGTAAATACTTCTTGTTTTAATAATTTTTAGATGTTTAGACTAGAAACAAGACAAAATACTAAGTAATACTAAGTACAGATATTAAAAGCACAGAGTTTAGAAGATCTAAATTACCCACGATCTTGGCCATCGAACCCTCCAGAGTATCTTCGGCCCAGGCCCAAGGTCGCGACCCCTCCGTGTGGCCATGGACACCTCTGGAAACAACATGAGGTTACGGTAGGATTTATGGGACTTCCTTCAAACGGTGGAAGAACATTTCAGAATATTTCTGTGACTTTGGTAATATTTTACAAATACAGGTAATATTACAGTTTTACTGTAGTAACAATACTACAAAAACAAATGCTTCAGTAAGAACCTGTTAACAAATTACATTACATTAAATAATACAATTAATTAATAGATAACAAAAAGGGAAATTATGAAATTAAAAAAATATATATATTATAAAAATAAAAAATAAAATAAAAAAATATTTTTAATTAATCGAAAGTAAACAATAAATAAAAATAAAAATATTATTAGGATAATATTACTTATTGAAAAATGTATGTTTAATACATGTTTAAATTAAATATTATATTAAATGTTGAAATTAGTATATGATTTATTGTAAAAAATTATATTTTATTTAACAAGAGAGAAAAGACAGAAATTGTGCTTTAATAAATAAAATGTATTAAAAATACAAATCCGATTCCAAAGAAATTGGGACACTGTACAAATTGTGAATAAAAACAGAATGCAATGTTTCAAATTTCAAGATTTATTCAGAGCACAACATATATGACATATCAAATGTTTAAACTCCGAAATTTTATAGTTTTATGGGGAAAATAAGTTGATTTTAAATTTCATGGCATCAGCACGTCTCAGAAAAGTTTTCCCGTGGCCATGTTTCCCCCTGTGTGTCATCCCGTCTTCTTTTTATATCAGTCTGCAAACGTCTGGGCACTGAGGAGACGAGCTGCTCAAGTTTAGGAATAGGAATGTTGGCCCATTCTTGTCTAATACAGGCTTCTAGCTGCTCAACTGTCTTAGGTCTTCTTTATCGCATCTTCCTCTTTATGATGCGCCAAATGTTTTCTAATGGTGAAAGATCTGGACTGCAGGCTGGCCATTTCAGTGCCGGATCCTTCTTCTGCGCAGCCATGATGTTGTAATTGATGCAGTATGTGGTCTGGCATTGTCATGTTGGAGAATGGAAGGTCTTCCCTGAAAGAGACGCCGTCTGGATGGAGCAGATGTTGTTCTAGAACTTGGATAGACCTTTCAGCATTGATGGCCTTTCCAGATGTGTAAGCTGCCCATGCCACACACACTCATGAACCCCAGACCATCAGAGATCAGCTTCTGAACTGAGCGCTGAGAACAGCTTGGGTTGTCCTTGTCCTCTTTAGTCCGGATGGCGTCCCAGTTTTCCCAAAAGATCTTCAGATGTTGATTCGTCTGACCCCAGAACAGTTTTCCACTTTGCCACAGTCCATTTTAAATGAGCCTTGGCCCAGAGGAAACGCCTGCGCTTCTGGATCATGTTTAGATATGGCTTCTTCTTTGACCTGTAGAGGTTTAGCCGGCGACGGCGAATGGCGCGGTGGATTGTGTTCACCAATGTTTTCTGGAAGTATTCCTGAGCCCATGTTGTGATGTCCATTACAGTAGCATTCCTGTGTGTGCTGCAGTGCCGTCTAAGGGCTGAAGATCACGGCCATCCAGTTTGGTTTTGACCCTTGACCCTTACACACAGAGATTGGTCCAGATTCTCTGAATCTTTGGATGATATTATGCTCTGTAGATGATGATAACTCCAAACTCTTTGCAGTGTTTCTCAGAGAAACTTCTTTCTGATATTGCTCCACTATTGTCCGCCGCAGCATTGGGGGAATTGGTGATCCTCTGCCCATCTTGCCTTCTGAGAGACACTGCCACTCTGAGAGGCTCTTTTATACCCAATCATGCTGATAATTGACCTAATAAACTGCAGATTGGTCCTCCAGCTGTTCCTCATATGAACATTTAACTTTTCTGGCCTCTTATTGCTCCCTGTCCCAACTTTTTTAGAATGTGTAGCTCTCATGAAATCCAACATGAGCCAATATTTGGCACGACATTTCGAAATGTCTCACTTTCAACATTTGGTATGTTTTCTATATTCTATTTTGGATAAAATCTAAGTTTATGAGATTTGTAAATTATTCCATTCCTTATTTATTCACAATTTGTAACTTTTTTGGAATCGGGTTTGTATATTCACCGTAATTACATCCTAATTCCTGAAATATAAATATAAAATAAAGTTAAAAAATGAATGAATAATTAAAAAGGGTAGTTTAAAGTAAAATTACCTCATTAAAAATGTATATTTTATTTAAAAAGACAATAAAATTATGCTTTTAAAAATACAGTCACCAAAACTAAAGCCTGAATACACTGCAAAAAAAGTTATTTTCTTACTTAGTATTTTTGTCTTGTTTCTAGTCCAAACATCTACAAATTCTTAGAATTAGTATAGAAAAAGTTTTTACTAGACAAGCAAAAGTAATTGTCTTGTTTTGGGGAAAAATAACTCAAAATGAAGAGAGTTTTTGCTAAAAATAAGATAAATAATCTGCCAATGGGGTGAGAAAAATAATCTTAACTCAAACAGAAAACAAGATTATTTTTCTTATTTTTAGCAAAAACTCTCTTCATTTTGAGTTATTTTTTCCCAAAACAAGACAATAATTTGTATTGAATTGTTTCTTAATGTAAGAATTTTTAGATATTTTGACTAGAAACAAGACAAAAATACTAAGTAAGAAAAGCATTTTTTGCAGTGTGATTTTCACTGTATTTTTATTCTCAGCTGATAAAACTCACATTCTGGCCCATTTCTCCAGCTCCTCATCGATGTATTTCTTGGTGTTTTTCGGCTGGAGACCGAGTGAATTCCCAGCAAAATAAACACAATCCTCAGAACCGTCCACGAGCGACAGATCGGCTACAAACAGACGAGACAACAGATGATTTATAAATCATATCTCAGAGATAGCGCACACTGCAAAAAAAGCTTTCCTTACTCAGTATTTTTGTCTTGATTCTAGTCTAAATATCTAACAATTCTTACATTAAGAAACATTTAGACAAGTACACATTATTGTCTTGTTTTGGGAAAAATAACTCAAAATGAAGAGAGTTTTTGCTTAAAATAAGATAAATAATCTGCCAATGGGGTGAGAAAAATAATCTTGTTTTCTGTTTGAATTAAGATTATTTTTCTCACCCCATTGGCAGATTATTTATCTTATTTTAAGCAAAAACTCTCTTCATTTTGAGTTATTTTCCCCAAAACAAGACAATTACTTTTTCTTGTCTAGTAAATGTTTCTTAATGTAAGATTTTTTTTTATATTTGGACTAGAAACAAGACAAAAATGCTAAGTAAGAAAAGCATTTTTTGCAGTGTGCTGACTAATGAAGGGTCATATCTGAGGGATTCTCACCCAGAGGCAGGTCTGATATTTTGGGCATGAGGAAGTCGTGTCTCAGGTGTTGGAGCGGGTCGAGCTGGTCCAAATGTTCTGCCAGTCTGCGGGATGTGGGGCTACAATTTAGCTCCTGCGAGAGTTTGGAGATAACCTGCTGCACGCTCTCCATGATTCAGATCAATCCTTCTGGATCATCCTCAGATATATACACGTCCTGTTCTTTAGAGACTTTGACCCGCGAGTAAACACATCAGGCCTTAGCTAATGATTTCTAGAGGGCCGCATGGTTTCCTGAGCTCGTCCTGATGGCTCACACACTTTCTGACGCTTTAGTTCATGATTCTTCCTCTGCACATGGACTCACTTCTGCTTTCAGAGTGAAACTAACCACCAGATCTGAGGACACACACACACACACACACCCTCCCTGCAGCTCACACTACTTCCACTGGCCTGATTACCGGTAATAACCCTACACTGATCCAGTGTCCCTTTAAAGGGATAGTTCACCATAAATGAGCCTGAGGTTTATCTGCTGACCCCCAGGGCATCATAGGTGTGTTTGTTTCTTCAGTAGAACACAAATTAAGATTTTTAACTCAGCCGTTGCTCGTATAATGCATGTCAATGGGGTGTATTTCTATGAGAGGAAAAAACACACAGACATACGAATCCATATTAAACCCTGAGGCTCGTGACGACACATTGATGTCTTAAGACACGAAACGATCGCTCTCTGCCAGAAACACAACAGTATTTGTTATTTTTTTACCTCATATCAGACGAATCTCATCTAGTGTTTCCAGCGACATTACTTCCGGTGAGTAAGGGCAAAATACCAGTGTGATTATACATATATTTACATAGATGCCTTATTCGACTGATCAGCGTAGGCACTAATGAGAAATCTATGAATATATCTAATCTGCCTTCAAAAAGTGGTTTTGAAAGGGCTGGACTCTATTTTATTGTGAAATAGTGCATTCATTACTTTCTGTGGGAAAAAATGGATATTAATTATTGCATAAACATTCATAAGTACCACAAACGCTCTCAAAATGCAAAAATGCAAAAATATATAAATATATTATTGAACAAAAATGTATTACAATGATTTTGCTGAAAAAATAAGAAGTTACATTACAAAGGTGAAGACCAGCAGTGTGACTCCCAAATAAAGATACACAATGTGAGCATTGTTCTCCTGAACATTCAGACAGCGGTGAAGTCCATGAGGATTCTCCCACGCTGAGAGGAAATTCATTCCCCTAATATTTAGATGGCACGTGTTCAATGTGTCGATCCAAGAGTGAAAGATTTCATTACGTCCAGCTGAATGATCAGGACTGACCGTGAGAAACACTTTTGAAACATCCTCAACACTGACCAAACCAGTTTACAGCAAGCACAAATAAAGAGGAAATCTGCATTCTCTGCACCAAATATCTAAATCTTAAATCAAGATGCATTTACTAGATAAGTAAAATTACATAAGATTTTTTTTTTTCTGGGGAAAAATATTAAAATGAAGTGAGTTTTTGCTTAAAACAGGCAACATGATCTGCCAATGGGGTGAGACATTTTTTTTGGGACGGAAACAAGAAACAAGATTATTTTTCTCACCCCATTCGCAGAACATTTTACCTGTTTTAAGCAAAAATTCACTTCATTTAGATTTTTCTTTCAACAAAACAAGAAAAAATATATTGTCGTTTTACTTATAAATGGGTTAGATGGTTAAATCAGCCTTACGGCTCCACCAGGGACAGTCGGCCTTACGGCTGCACCAGGGACCATCGGCCTTACGGCTCCACCAGGGACCATCGGCCTTATGGCTCCACCAGGGACAATCGGCCTTATGGCTCCACCAGGGACAATCGGCCTTACGGTTACACCAGGGACAATCAGCCTTACGGCTCCACCAGGGACAATCGGCCTTACGGCTCCACCAGGGACCATCGGCCTTACGGCTTCACCAGGGACAATCAGCCTTACGGCTCCACCAGGGACCATCGGCCTTACGGCTCCACCAGGGACCATCGGCCTTACGGCTCCACCAGGGACAATCGGCCTTACGGCTCCACCAGGGACAATCGGCCTTAAGGCTCCACCAGTGACAATCGGCCTTACGGCTCCACCAGTGACAATCGGCCTTACGGCTCCACCAGGGACAATCGGCCTTACGGCTCCACCAGGGACAATCGGCCTTACGGCTCCACCAGGGACAATCGGCCTTACGGCTCCACCAGGGAAAATCGGATCTACAGCTTCACCAGGGACAATCAGCCTTGTGGCTCCACCAGGGACAATCGGCCTTATGGCTCCACCAGGGACAATCAGCCTTACGGCTCCACCAGGGACAATCGGCCTTACGGCTCCACCAGGGACAATCGGCCTTACGGCTCCACCAGGGATAATCGGCCTTGTGGCTCCACCAGGGACAATCGGCCTTACGGCTCCACCAGGGATAATCAGCCTTGTGGCTCCACCAGGGACAATCGGCCTTACGGCTGCACCAGGGACCATCGGCCTTACGGCTCCACCAGGGACCATCGGCCTTATGGCTCCACCAGGGACAATCGGCCTTATGGCTCCACCAGGGACAATCGGCCTTACGGTTACACCAGGGACAATCAGCCTTACGGCTCCACCAGGGACAATCGGCCTTACGGCTCCACCAGGGACCATCGGCCTTACGGCTTCACCAGGGACAATCAGCCTTACGGCTCCACCAGGGACCATCGGCCTTACGGCTCCACCAGGGACCATCGGCCTTACGGCTCCACCAGGGACAATCGGCCTTACGGCTCCACCAGGGACAATCGGCCTTAAGGCTCCACCAGTGACAACAATCGGCCTTACGGCTCCACCAGGGACAATCGGCCTTACGGCTCCACCAGGGACAATCGGCCTTACGGCTCCACCAGGGACAATCGGCCTTACGGCTCCACCAGGGAAAATCGGATCTACAGCTTCACCAGGGACAATCAGCCTTGTGGCTCCACCAGGGACAATCGGCCTTATGGCTCCACCAGGGACATTTACTAGATAAGTAAAATTACATAAGATTTTTTTTTTTCTGGGGAAAAATATTAAAATGAAGTGAGTTTTTGCTTAAAACAGGCAACATGATCTGCCAATGGGGTGAGACATTTTTTTTGGGACGGAAACAAGAAACAAGATTATTTTTCTCACCCCATTCGCAGAACATTTTACCTGTTTTAAGCAAAAATTCACTTCATTTAGATTTTTCTTTCAACAAAACAAGAAAAAATATATTGTCGTTTTACTTATAAATGGGTTAGATGGTTAAATCAGCCTTACGGCTCCACCAGGGACAGTCGGCCTTACGGCTGCACCAGGGACCATCGGCCTTACGGCTCCACCAGGGACAATCAGCCTTGTGGCTCCACCAGGGACAATCGGCCTTATGGCTCCACCAGGGACAATCGGCCTTACGGCTCCACCAGGGACAATCGGCCTTACGGCTCCACCAGGGACAATCGGCCTTACGGCTCCACCAGGGACAATCGGCCTTACAGTTCCACCAGGGACAATCGGCCTTACGGCTCCACCAGGGACAATCGGCTGTTACTTAAGCCCTAAGTTCTCCTAAATTCTTTGTCCGTTCTCGTTTGTGTAATGACAGCTACATGGCTTTAAATAACTATTTGTTTAATTTTGTTATTTTTTGCAATTGAACAAAAGTATAAGGATAATGTTCCTTGGAAAAAAAAGCTGAGTAATAATTAGAGCTAGAGTTTAACTCACCAACTTCTTGGGAGAAGCTCATTGAATGTTTCTGGATGACAATCTCCACCAGCTGAATCAAAACTGATATTTAAATGTGTCGGTTCCCACAAATAAATTCCTTGCATATGTTCTATATCAACAGTGTTGGGGAAAGTTACTTTGAAAAGTAATGCATTACAATATTGCATTACTCCCTTAAAGAGTAACTAATTGCGTTACTTAGTTACTTTTTAAGAAAGTGTTACATTTTTTTAAAATTACTTTTCCGTTACTTTTTCTCATCTGGGTTGGGCTTGTTTTATATATATAACAAAAAAAGTTTTCTTTTTGAGCAAATGTAAAGACCCTCACACACCAAAAGTGAAATCAGCCTCAGGTAACACTTATTTAACCAATACATAAAAAATAAAAAATAAAAAAAATCTAAAGTATTTTTGGCGTATGGTTTAAATGATTTATTAATGGTCATCAGCAAGTACACCAGTCAATAAAGTGAGATTTAATGCATATAAATATTTGATTTATTTAACATTTAATGATTGTAGGTTTGCTGTTCACAGATTTGATTAATTTTGAGGAATACTGAATCTTTTTGTGTGTGTGAGTGTGCTAATGAGATTAATAAATGGAGACTCACATTTAGCCTAGAATTACAATAACCATCGTTCACACAATGACTCCACAGTTACGATTTTGGGATATTACAATATTGGGACGAGAGCGGTCAGTCAATAAATGGGAAAGCAAAGTGACTTGTGTTTCTTATTTGAAAAAGTAACTCAGATATTTTGTTGTAAATTTTAAAAGTAATGCATTACTTTACTAGTTACTTGAAAAAGTAATCTGGTCACGTGACTCAAGTTTCCCCCAACACTGTATATCAATATCAAGATATCTGGACTGTCTATTCATGAGGGAATCTCAAAGATAACAGGCATATTGATTGAGTCAGTTGAACGTGATAGGTTCAGCCTCACCGCTCTGCTCTCTTCCTATTGGAGCTTCTGAGCTCCGCCTCCTGGGTTTATAATGAGGGGCGGCAGGTGAAGAGACACACAGCTGCAGCTCTACCAACAAGACAAGATGGTAAGTAACATTACTTCCCTTATTATATTATATTATATTATATTAATTTTTTCTCCTATTGTATATGAGTGTCACCGTCGGTCGTGTTGAACAAACAGCATGAACTGATGTTATCATGGCTTCCTCTGGTGAAATCTCACTGAAGCAACACTGGGATTGCAAAATAAAACATGAAGTGTAAAGATTGACCATGACAGGCCTATTTCTAAAGCCAACAATATAATAATAATAATAATAATAATAATAATAATAATAATAATATAGAGAGCAAAATGTGTATATATATATATATTATATATATATATATATATATATATATATATATATATATATATATATATATATATATATATATATATAACCTGGTTGCCTTAAAATTTGGAGTTTATTGAAATTAAAAATTTTAGTTGATACACTGAAGGAAATTGGTTTAATAAATAGAAACACAAAATATTATTGTATCTGAACCACATAAAAATCTGATAAATCATGAAAATACAAAGTTTAGATTAGCATCATATTTAAAATATTTTTACAATTTTAATAACATTATTGATAAATCATGAAAATAGCACAATTTGGCTCCGTCATCACAAATAAAACACACAATTACCCAATATGTTTACAAAATCTTTTAATAATATTTGAATAAAGGTTGTCGAATCTCATTGTTCATTGTATTAACTTAAAATTTTAAGGCCACCACACTGTAAAAAAAAGGCAAATTTTGAACTTTTGCAGTACAATCGACTTGGATGTTTAAGCTATTTCAACTTAAATTATGTGAAACTGACTTTAAAATATGAGTTACATCTTGTATAACTAATAAAAAAGTTTAAAATTTCTTAACTTATTTTGATGAGTTAAAACAATGTAAAAACACGTCATAACTTATTGAACATATATGTCTTTACAGCGCACGGCTTGCCTTACTCACAGTCTATCAGTCAGTGTTCATTGTGTCATTCTGGGTCTGTATGTCACTTCTCAGCACTTTTGTAACCCTGAGAAGCGTTAGATCAAATGTTTGCTCGTGTCTTTATGGCTTTATTATTACGTGAGGTTTATCATTAACGTTGGGTTTGGTCGCTCAGATAACACATTCTGCCAAACGACTGTTCCTCTTATCGACGGCATCGGGAATCACAGGTTAAACAGTAATCTCGCCGCCCTGAAGAATCGATCAAATATGGAGCCTAAGTCACGTTATATTGTCCTTTGAATTTATTTTGCACAATGACATGTTTTTTTTATATCTAACAGGTGTTCACCATAAACGACATGAGCTTTAAGGCTGGGATGGAGATGAAGGTCACTGGGAAGATCAAACCAGGCTGTGAAGGGTGAGCGAGTATAAAATATTCATTCTAGGTTATCTGGTCTCACGTTTTTTCCACCTTAACACAATGGAATATTGCCATATATATCAGGCATAACATTATAACACTGATGATCTCTTCATCTCCTGTTAGTGGGTGGGATATATTAGGCAGCAAGTGAACATGTTGTCCTCAGAGTTGATGTGTGTGAAGCAGGAGAAATGGGCAAGCGTAAGGATTTGAGCGAGTTTGGCCAGATTGTGACGGCTAGACGACTGGGTCAGAGCATCTCCAAAACTGCAGCTCTTGTGGGCTGTTCCCGGTCTGCAGTGGTCAGTATCTATCAAAAGTGCTCCAAGGAAGGACCAGTGGAGAACCGGCCACAGGGTCATGGGCGGCCAAGGCTCATTGATGACCGTGGGGAGCGAAGGCTGGCCCGTGGGGTCCGATCAAACAGACGAGCTACTGGAGCTCAAACTGCTCCAGAAGTTAATGCTGGTTCTGATAGAAAGCTGTCAGAATACACAGAGCAGCTCAGTTTGAGGCGTATGGACCAGTCAGGGTGACCTCTGACCCCTGACCCCGCCGAAAGCACCAACAGTGGCACGTGAGCATCAGAACTGGACCACGGAGCAATGGAAGAAGGTGGCCTGGTCTGAGGAATTCCCCAGATCTCAATCCAATCAAGCATCTGTGGGATGAGCTGAACAAACAAGTCCGATCCATGGAGGCCCCACCCCGCAACTTACAGGACTTAAAGGATCTGCTGCTAACCTCTTGGTGCCAGATACCACAGCACACCTTCAGGGGTCTAGAGGAGTCCATCAGAGACGGGTCAGGGGGACCAACACAATATTAGGTCATAATGTTATGCCTGATCGGTGTATAACATCAAACAACATTTAAAACAAAGAACAGAACATGCAGAAATACAATTTTCATTACATAGCAGAATGTTTTTACACTCTAAAAAATGCTGGGTTAAAAACAACCCAAGCTGGGTTAGAAATGGACAAACCCAGAAATGGGGTTGTTTGAACCCTAATAAATGGAGCCATTCAAACAACCCAATATCTGGGTTTGTCCATTTCTAACCCAACTTGGGTTGTTTTTAACCCAGCGTTGTTTAGAGTGTAGAGCATGTTTTTTGTTAGCTGGGTATATAAAGACAGCAGGTTCTGTAGAAGAGCTACAGGTCATACAAACGCATCGTTATGAATTAAATCTGTTATAATCGCGTCTCTGCGTCCTCAGGTTCTCCATCAACATCGGTCACGACGCCGACGCCATCGCCCTTCACTTTAACCCTCGCTTTAATGTAAGGGGCGACACCAACACCATCGTCTGCAACTCCAAACAGGGCGGATGGGGCTCCGAACACCGAGAGCAATGCTTCCCATTTCAGCAGGGTGAAGAATTCAAGGTGAGCACCAGCGACCTCTGACCTCTCCCACATCTCAAACAACTCTTGATCATCATGATCTCTCATCACTCATCAAAATAATTTAACTCGTTTTTTAAAGTTACACAAGATTCAGCTAGGCGAGACTAAATGGAAAATGAGGGTGAATGAATGAGGGTGTAAATGGATTACACCCTCATCCTTCCCTCGGGTCATTTTGACCCGAATCTCGTTTTTAACACACATATTCGAGTGTTCATCGGAGTGGTCCAAAACCCATCACACTTGAAACATGAACACACACAAACATAGTGACTGGATTTTGAGGAGTTTTGTGGCTGAAATTTTGAGTCTATAAGAGTCATGAAATATCACAGTATATTATTATTATTATTATTATTATTATTATTATTATTATTATTATTATTATTATTATTATTATTATTATTATTATTATTATTATTAGGCCGGCAGAGACACAACGAGAGATATTCTGAGCTAACATTAAAGAGTTATGCATGTATTGAGTTATTTTGAATTTAAGCTTAAAGATTGTGAAGAATGTGCATAAATCATTATTTATTGATAAAATCCAGTCATTTAAAGGTAAATAAAATAAAATAGCAATAAAAAATGTCATTAAAAATATAAAATTATTTTTATATATATATATATATATATATATATATATATATATATATATATATATATATATATATATATATATATATGTATATATATATATATATATAAAATATCATATGATAAATAATTATAATTGTAGGGCTTCGGGTCATTTAAGTAACCTGGTTGCCTTAAAATGTTGAGTTTATTGAAATTAAAAATTTGAGTTGATAAAATGAAGGAAATTTGTTTAATAAATAGAAACTCAAAATATTATTGTATCTGAACCACATAAAACATGTGATAAATCATGAAAATAGCACAATTTGGCTGCATCATTACTAATAAAACACACAATTACCCAATATGCTCACAAAATCTTTTCATAATATTTCAATAAAGTGTGTCGATTCACAAAAATTTTCATTGTATTAAATCAAAATTTTAAGGCAACCAGTTCTCTTATTTTTTTAAATAAGTTTTTACAGGTGGTGTGTATTTTTTAGACGAGACTTTCCTGAAAAAATCTGAAAAGTTTTCCTGGATTTCTGCCTTTTAAAAAGTCTGTCGGTCTACAATGCACAATATTCGTGTTCAAGAGCGATACACTCACTCCACACTCTTAGAAGAAAAGGTTCTATCGCCGCTACACATCTGGAACCTCTAAAAGGTTCACTGCAAAAAATGCATTTCTTAGTATTTTTGTCTTGTTTCTAGTCCGAACATCTAAAAACTCTTAAAACAAGAAGTATTTACTAGACAAGCAAAAGTAATTGTCTTGTTTTGGGGAAAATAACTCAAAATGAAGAGAGTTTTTGCTTAAAATAAGATAAATAATCTGCCAATGGGAAACAAGAAAACAGAAAACAAGATTATTTTTCTCACCCCATTGGCAGATTATTTATCTTATTTTAAGCAAAAACTCTCTTCATTTTTATTTTTTCCCAAAACAAGACAATAATTTGTACTTGTCTAGTAAATGTTTCTTAATGTAAGAAGCTTTAGATATTTAGACTAGAAACAAGACAAAAATACTAAGTAAGAAATGCAGTGGGTTTTTTTAAAAAAGTATACTCAACTCCAAAGAACATGTTCTGCTAAAACGGTTCTGTGATGACATGGAAGACGCCTTTTGGCACCTAAGAGGGTTCTAGAACCTCTTCTTCATCTCCAGCAGTACTGGCTCAGGTGACGGTTTGATCCGTGTGGAGATGCTCTAGATAGATATGGATCAAACCTGAAGCTTTATCTGTGTGTTCTCTGACCGGTTCTATAGTGTCTTGTGGAGTTGACAGATTGAGTCATAAAGCATTACTCTTTAACTACACATGCAATAAACCGCCCACCACACTGTAAAAAATCCAACTCACAAAAAGCTAGGCTAATGATTATGTTTTAGTTTACTAGACAATTAAATGCAAAACAGTTCTTAACCAGTGAAAAGAAGTTGGTTCCACAATTCTTAAACCAACTTAGTATTAATTGTAAATTTGATTTGTAATTGCAAGTTAACAATGCATTCTGGGTGCATCATTCAAAAGCTCCCAGCATGCATTGCGGCATGAAGCACGTCACCATTATTGAGATTCATCGGCTGATTCTTGATGTCTGCGGGGATATATCTCACAGGAGGTCAAAGTGCTCAATGTACAATC
>NC_090183.1:46622370-46639870 GCF_024679245.1 Pseudorasbora parva | reverse complement strand
ATGTCAAGTTCCCCCTCTCTGGATGAAATGGGTGGAGCTTGATGTCAAGTTCCCCCTCACTGGATGAAATGGGTGGAGCTTGATGTCATCTGGCTCTGCAGTAAGCACCACTTAATTATTTTTGCAATTTTATTGCGTGCACAGAGCACATTTTTGTTATTTGTAAAAGTTTTAGTGTAAAAAAAATAGAACCAAAGCAAAAACAGCTGATGTCCTTTGATTTCTAAAGTCACATTACACTCTCAAAACAGACGTCATCCAATCTGATCCTGAAGTGCGTTGACCCCTGCGGCCGACCCCTGGTCCCCTCGACTCGACCCTGAGGACTGACCTCGCTGGGCCAGGTAGTCCCGGTAGTTGCGTGTTAATAGCGTGTAAAGCAGCGGGTTTACGCAACTGTTTCCATATGTTAGGCATGTGACGAAAAAGTTGATGTAGGTGTGAGCGGCGGGCGAAAGTGAGCGGAGCGACTCAGAGGAGAAGAGCTTCGCCATCTGCCAGCCCCAAAATGGCAGGAAGCATGCCCAGTACGCCACCACAATGCAGAAGATCATCCCCACCACTTTGAGCTTCAGTCTACGCCTGCGGACGGAGGTCGAGGATCCGTGCGTCAGGTTGGCCTGAGCCGCCCAGTAACGGCGGGCGAGACCCGCGTAAAGTCCGACCATTAATAGGCCAGGCAGGAGCATGCTGGTGAAGAAGAGTGCGGTGAGATACGCTTTAAAGGCCTCGGGCGTCCATGTTGGGAAGCATATTCGCTTGACGAGCCTCACCGTTCCCGGACGTCCCTCTCGGAGTCGGATCATCACCATCATTGGCAGTGTCAGCACGAATGCCGCCACCCAGATTCCCAAAGCCATCAGCCAATGGCCACGGGCGGTGGAGCGTCGGGCACGGAAAGGTGTGGCGACGGCGCGATATCGCTCCAGACTCATCGTTACCAACACAAACACGCTTGCATGCATGGTAAGCAGATCCAGACTTAATAGCAACCGGCAGCCCATTTCCCCAAAAAACCAATCGTGGGCGAAGTAGGTGCAGACCACGAATGGAATGGTGCCCAGATAGAGCAAATCAGCCGCCGCTAGATTGAGGATGAAGACGTACATGGAGCCAGCACGCCGCAATGTGGCCGACCGCATGATGGCAAGGGTATAGAGGTTACCCATTACGCCCAAAACACACATGGTGATCAGGGTGGCGCCCAAAAGCGGAGTGACCCAAACTACTCCGGAGCTTCCCGCCACGGTACTTCCGTTACTCATTATTCGATTAAGGCAAATTTGGTGAGCTCTTGTTTCACTTCGCACTTAAAAGTAAAGGTTCTTCATTGGCATCTGAAATGTTTTATAAGAACTGTTCACTGAAAGGTTGCCAAAAAAGGTTCTTCATTGGCATCTGAAATTGGGTTTTAAGAACTGTTTAGTGAAAGGTTCCCAAAAATGTTTCTTCTAGGGCATTGCTTTGAAAACATCCCGATGGAACGTTTATTTCTAAGGGTGCGGCTGAAAAAAGCCTCTTCAAACATCAAAGTACTAAAAGAACATGAAGCGACTGACCTACAAGTCCTTTGGAAACAGGTCCCAAACATTCCCATGATCCAACTCTGTGCAGGACTGCCGTAAAACAAAGCGCCGTCCGTGAGCGTAGAGATTTGATGTCCATCCAGCTCTGCTTCTCTGGAAAGCGTGTGGTGTTTCGGGTCTCTGGTTTCTGTTGTCTGCAGGATTATCTTGTGTTAGTCTCTTTTTCTCAGGTATGTGTGATCTGACGTTCAGCCACTCAAACGTCTCCAAACACCCTGGTGCCGTTTCACACACCCTCATCATGAGCAAGACTCAATCATCTTCCATTCACACCAACATACAAACACACACAGCGCACGAACATCCTCCAGCTCACGTGAACGGATGTTCACAAACATTATATCAGCACTTTTATTAAACCCTAAGGGATCATAACTTAGTTCTGTCATTGTTTATTCGCCCTCATGTCTAAATCTATTTAGTTTATACACTATATTGCCAAAAGTATTGGGACGCCCCTCCAAAACACTGCATTCAGGTGTTCGATCGCTTCCAGTGGAGACGTGTTTTCTGGTGCGACCAATCACGCTTCAGTTTGACAATCCCATGGACGAGTCTGGGTTTGGCGGTCGCCAGGAGAATGGGACTTGCCTGACTGCATTATGCCAAGTGTTAAGTTTGGTGGAGGGGGGTTGTTTTTCAGGGGTTGGCCCCTTAGTTCCAGTGAAAGGAACTCTTAATGCTTCACCGAGACATTTTGGACAATTTCACACTCCCGACTTTGTGGGATCAGTTTGTGGACGGCCCCTTCCTGTCCCAGCATGACTGCGCTCCAGTGCACAAAGCGTCGCTCCATAAAGACATGGATGAGGAGTTTGGTGTGGAGGAACTGGACTGGCCTGCACAGAGTCCAGAGCTCAACCTGATAGAACAGCTTTGGGATGAATTAGAGCGGAGACTGAGAGCCAGGCCTTCTCGTCCAACATCAGTGCCTGACCTCACAAATGAGCTTCTAGAAGAATGGGCAAAAATCCCCATAAACACACTCCTAAACCTTGAGGAAAGCCTTCCCAGAAGAGCTGGAGCTGTTAGAGAGGGGGGGCCGACTCCAGATTAAACCCCACGGGTTAACAATGGGAAGATCATGTGTGTGTAGAGGCGACAACACTTTTGGTGATATAGTTTATCTTCTTCTGCAAAAAGCTCCTAATTTTTTTTGTTTTAATAAAGTTGAAAAGTTGTCTCGAATCTGGTTTTTGCCTAGTTATTATGGGGTGTTCAGTGTAACATGGCAAAAAGTTAAAAAAACCAAAGGGGTCTGAACACTTAGCCTTAACACTGAGGCCTTGTGATGGAAGATTTATGTACACTATAAAATCCAACAGCTGTTCTTACTAAGACTTTTTAGTAAACTTTACTTAATGTCCAATAATATGTTGACCTTATTTAAAATAATTTATTAATCTGAACTATTCACATGCTGTGCCTTGGTTACTTAGGAAAGGCGGGGCAATTTTTAATAATAGACTTTTGAGTCCTTTTCTCCACTGTATATATATATATATATATATATAATAGCTATTTAATATAACTATATTTCATGTTAAATAATGTTATTTTAAAATTGTTTTGCTAATATTTATGGCATAAACTTTTAATTGGGTTGCTATAATCCGCTATCTGTGAGTCACACACAGACTTCAACATTCAGCATGCAAAACACAATAATGGTAACAAGGATTGTTTCATTAATTATTTTTATTTTTATTATTAATAAGACCTTTATACTTTTATTTGTTGTCGTTATTGGAGTTATACTGAAAAAAGACAAATGGTAAAATGAAGCAGTTCATTTATTCATGCCGCTATGCACTCTGGGAGTATACGCTTCCTCAGATCACAGATAGAATTAAGCTGACAAAACTTAAATGCTTTAAGTCAGAACAACTTAATGGATTAATGCTTACTTAATTGAATTAAGGGAGTAAACTGAACAAATTAGTTTTTACGGTGTAGTCACTACAAACTGTTATTGAATGTAAAATGCTCTGCTAAACCTTTTGAGAAAGAGTTTGCATTGACACACGGAAGAAAAAAATGATGACAAAACAACAATTTTTGTCTAAACTATCTCTTTAATATGTGAAGAAACGGATGTTCAGAACAAGAGAATTGACGTTTACATTAAGATGATCTGAAGTGACTTCAGTAAATGTCCATGTGAAGGGTCAGATGATGAATAACTCAAACTGACCACTAGATGGAGCCGTTACGCCTTACAGGGCTCATGTGGTGCAGAGCAAAGCTTCAGTTTAGATAATCATGCAGATATAAAGGGGAAGAGGTTTTAATCTAATGTATATAATTATAATAATAATACAGTACAAACAGCTGTGAGATCCGCTGCAGAGGTCAGAGGTCAGACCGGTGGTCCATCAGTGTTTGTGCTTGAAGTACGCCTCCACTGAAAAACACACAACACTTATGTGTGAAGCGGCCACAGGTGTGTGTGTGTGTGTGTGTGTGTGTGTGTGTGTGTGTGTTGATGCTGATGTTGGTACCTGTGTACTCCTGTGGGCTCATGGGAGTGTTGAGGATGATGTTGAAATGGTTCATCCAGTCCTTTTGCTCCGCATCCGTCTCACAGGTGAAGATGAAGCTGCGCTCCGGGGTTTCTATGGTGATGCCGTACTGCCACGTCCCGGTATAATGAGTTCCGGCCGGCAGTCCGATCGTCACCCGATACCCGTGATCCCGGTGACCCAAAAACACCTCACCTTTAGCAAACGCATCCTGACACACACACGCACACACACACACACACACACACACACACACACAGAACAACCTGATTCAGAACTCTCTCCACAATCAAGAGGAAGCCAGAGCTGGACAAAGTACACAACTTCATTACTGGAGTAACAGCACTGCTGGTCAAATATTACTCCGCTACAAGTGAAAGTTGTAAAAGCTGATTTTTACTGGAGTAAAAGTACAGAAGTATTTGTTTTCAAAAATACTTAAGTATCAAAAGTAAATGTCCTTCTTTATGTCGCCGCATTATTGTATTATAGTTGTATAAATGCACATTATGCCATCATGGTTTAAGCCAGTCAGTGACGCTCCATCTGACACACTAGCAGACGACTAACTTAAACTCATTTAAATACTTGTAGAAAAGTTACAAAGCTGCTGTCACTTTAAGGCCGAATGCACGGATCCAATACACTGATACACATCTGATATTCTCACACTGTTCACCTTCACTGAAGACAGAATCAACTTTGTTTATGTGAATCCTCCACTAAATGAGCATTTGGACATCCGTCTTCTTCCATTTTGCTCTAAACTATAAATCAGTGTTTAATAAATGCTGTGAAATCATTGAACTTCACGAGACTCTACAAGAGTGATTCCTGAAAGGCTTTCTGCAAAAACCCAAACACCTTTTAAAGAAGAAAAAAATCATCACTGACTTTCAAAGCTGCGACAGAAACGACTTTCCACTTCGAGGACCTTGATAGAAATGTAGTGGAGTAAAGAGGACGATATTTGTCTTTCAGATGGAGTGAAGTTAAAGTCAGAAGATTACAGAAAAAATAATACTCCAGTAAAGCACAGAGACTCAAACAGTGAACTTCAGTACAGGACTTGATCGACCCACAACCAAACCCTTTAAGAAGTCAAATAAATCCTTAAACAATCAACTAAAGCCCAATAACTGGTTAATAACCCAACCAAAACCACATACCAATGAAATTCTCATTTAAACCCTTTTTATAGATAAGTATCATCATCCAGATTGAATGCATGTGAATATAAAAGGAAACGTGTGTTTTAAAGGTGCCCTAGAATGAGTTAAACAAAATGTTAAATTGTTCTCTGATCAGCAAAAAAATAAGCAACGTGCAGTGTTGGTTGTAATTAGTTACTGTTATTTAATTACTTTTCCCTTGAAAAAGTAAAGTAGGGGATTACTCTTAGTTTTAGTGTAATTTAATTACAGTTACTTTTGAGTCATTGAACTAAATACAGTGTATAGACTGTAAAACAATGTTTTTGTAAATCAAAATTATACATAATGCTACAGTGGAATTAATATCAAAACTAGTTTGTTTGATAAAATGCATTTTTTTATCTATCCTTCTCACTTGTAAAACTTTGGTCAGTTAATAAGAATAATGAATGTAGTTTTATATTTTGTATTTAAATTCATTAAAAGAGCCATTTCTTGAATCAGTCGATGTTGATAAAGGATTTAGAAAGTAATTACTAAAAAGTAATTAAATACTTATTGGAGAGAGTAATTTGTACAGTAATCTAATACACTACTGAAGATTAGTAACTAGTAATGAATTACTTTTTTAGAGTAACTTACACAACACTGGCCACATACAGTCTTGAAGAGAAATGGAGGAACATACAGAGAAATGGAGGAACATTTTGTGGACTTTGCCCGTTTACTAGTGTGTTTTGGGTCATTGTCTTGTTGAAACAACCATTTCAAGGGCAGGTCCTCTTCAGCATAGGGCAACATGACCTCTTCAAGTATTTTAACATATGCAAACTGATCCATGATCCCTGGTATGCGATAAATAGGCCCAACACCATAGTAGGAGAAACATGCCCATATCATGATGCTTGCACCTCCATGCTTCACTGTCTTCACTGTGTACTGTGGCTTGAATTCAGAGTTTGGGGGTCGTCTCACAAACTGCCTGTGGCCCTTGGACCCAAAAAGAACAATTTTACTCTCATCAGTCCACAAAATGTTCCTCCATTTCTCTTTAGGCCAGTTGATGTGTTCTTTGGCAAATTGTAACCTCTTCTGCACATGCCTTTTTTTTAACAGAGGGACTTTGCAGGGGATTCTTGAAAATAGATTAGCTTCACACAGACGTCTTCTAACTGTCACAGTACTTACAGGTAACTCCAGACTGTCTTTGATCATCCTGGAGGTGATCATTGGCTGAGCCTTTGCCATTCTGGTTATTCTTCTATCCATTTTGATGGTTGTCTTCCGTTTTCTTCCACGTCTCTCTGGTTTTGCTCTCCATTTTAAGGCATTGGAGATCATTTTAGCTGAACAGCCTATCATTTTTTGCACCTCTTTATAGGTTTTCCCCTCTCTAATCAACTTTTTAATCAAAGTACGCTGTTCTTCTGAACAATGTCTTGAACGACCCATTTTCCTCAGCTTTCAAATGCATGTTCAACAAGTGTTGGCTTCATCCTTAAATAGGGGCCACCTGATTCACACCTGTTTCTTCACAAAATTGATGACCTCAGTGATTGAATGCCACACTGCTATTTTTTTGAACACACCCCTTTCAACTAATTCAACTAATTGCCCAATTGCACAGCCTTAAGAGCGAGCATATCATGAATGCTGGGTCTCATTTGTTTTCTGAGAATCTACTGAACCTACTGGTAACTTGTTTGCCACGTAACAATAAAAAATATACTAAAAACCTTGATTAGTCTGGTTAGTCACATTGTACTGCTTTATTTTGAACAAGACTGTATCTACGGTTGTATTTTGTAATACAAAATAATATTAACCTTTGTTTAATTTGTTAATCAGAAATGGTTTAAACAGTCAATAAGTGGATAAACCGCTGCTCATTGCTGCAGGAATACAGTCGCCCCTTTCTTCAGTTTAAGACGCTGAGCGAAGCTTGCTTGAAATGGGCCGAACAAACGAACGATCTTGAATTAAATTGGTGTGGTATCGGATTATAATAAACCTCCACCATGACTGTTGACATTTTTAATCTGTGGGAAGGATATGTAAAGTCTGAGGACTCCTGAACATGACGTGTGTCCTGAGAGCCGTTTGTTTATCTGCAGTCCCGATGATTCGCTCCGTCAGTTCCGCCTGATCATGAACATGTTCGGACAGATGTAAATGTGGTGGGCGAGCATATTAATGATCCCCAACGCTTGCGTCACGGTTGGCCTGATGTTGAGAAGCACTTATTTTTCCGTGGTGTTTTTGATTCACGAGATTCACATCAGAAGGAGGAGGTGATGGTGTCTGAGACTCACAGTGTGTGATGTCCATGGACTGAACTCTTATTATTTCACTATGGCAAGGTCAATTACATTTTTCATTCTAGTGCACCTTTAAATGTGTGTTGTCTCTGAAGTAACAGGAATAAGACGAGCTTCTCACCAGAGGGTCTTTGAAGTACATGAGCCGCCGATGGTCCAGCGTGAACCAGCGCTTCTTAAAGCCTTCGGTTTGCTGCACACAAACATCAATTACAGCTTCACATCACTGATGCTATTTAAAGAGTTTATCGCTGGAATAAGCAGATAACACAGGTCCTTATAAGAGTATATGTGTGTTAGTGGGTGTGTGTGTGCGTGCGTGTTTGTGTGTGTGTGTGTCTCACCCGTGGGCCTGTTTTCTCCATGTATCCCTCTTTCAGAAATTTGCGTGTCAGTTTGGGCTTCAGCTGAGCGGTAAAGAGAAGCTGTAAGTTCACTGCAGATGACTGGATTCACTGAAATGAACATTAAAAAGGTGTGTGTGTGTGTGTGTGTGTGTGTGTGTGTGTGTGTGTGTGTGTGTGTGTGTGTGTGTGTGTGTGTGTGTGTGTGTGTGTGTGTGTGTGTGTGTGTGTGTTTCAGGACTGACCTCAGCATCCGTGGCTCCAGGGAAAGCCACCTTCAGATAGTGCAGCTGAGCGGCTCGGATGGAGTTAAACCACTCCACGATTTCCTGATGGAGACAGAGACAGTCTCAGAAATGTGTGTGTGTGTGTGTGTGTGTGTGTGTGTGTGTGTGTGTGTGTGTGTGTGTGTCAGTTGTCTCTCACTCTGCTGCTGTCGTGGTAGACGAAGATGTTTCGTGTGATGTTGTCCTTCACGTATGTGATCTGCAGGCCGTTGGGGTTTCCGATCTTGTCCGGCTGGAAGCAGGCGTTGATGGTGTCCACCTTCATAACGGCCTTGGGTTCTTTAGCCTACAGAGACACACCAGCTATCAGCATTTTCATTTGTGCTTTGTGTCAGGAGCATTATCCTGCTGGAAGAGCCACAGCCACCAGAATACCGTTTCCATGAAAGGCTGAACATGGTCTCAGCAATGCTTAGATAGGTGGTGCTTTCGGCGGGGTCAGGGGTCAGAGGTCACCCTGACTGGTCCATACGCCTCAAACTGAGCTGCTCTGTGTATTCTGACAGCTTTCTATCAGAACCAGCATTAACTTCTGGAGCAGTTTGAGCTCCAGTAGCTCGTCTGTTTGATCGGACCCCACGGGCCAGCCTTCGCTCCCCACGTGCATCAATGAGCCTTGGCCGCCCATGACCCTGTGGCCGGTTCTCCACTGGTCCTTCCTTGGAGCACTTTTGATAGATACTGACCACTGCAGACCGGGAACAGCCCACAAGAGCTGCAGTTTTGGAGATGCTCTGACCCAGTCGTCTAGCCGTCACAATCTGGCCAAACTCGCTCAAATCCTTACGCTTGCCCATTTCTCCTGCTTCACACACATCAACTCTGAGGACTAAATGTTCACTTGCTGCCTAATATATCCCACCCACTAACAGGAGCCGTGATCAAGAGATCATCAGTGTTATTAACTTCACTGGTCAGGGGTCATAATGTTATGCCTGATCTGTATATACATATAAAACATTTTTGCATATTTAAATTGTGTTATTTATGTGCCACTCACGTCTAGTTTAGTGTAGTACTTTAGTGTGCCGTCCCTCAGAGACAGGATGAACCGCCTGTTGAGAAACTGTCCGTTGTCCCGCCCCCTCTTCATCAGCAGGCCATCTCTCGCCTCTGTGATTGGTCAACGAGCATGTCAATCATCAAGCAGGAAACATAAACGGAGTGTGTTGTGAGAATCAGACACACACGTACCGTCCTCATAGATCGGCTTCTTGGCGTCCTCGATGAACTCCTGCCTCTCGTACTTCGCCCGAATCCACTGCTCCTTCAGAACCCTAACACACACACACACACACACGCACGCACACACACACACACACACACACTGACTACAGGAACCGCAACAACACCCTGAACAAGAGTCATTTAAAGCCTTCAGTCTAGTGATAGATTAGTGTCTTACTCTGATCGGCTCGTAGCAAATAAAACACATTAATATAGAAAAGAAGAGGTCAGCGGAGTGAGCCTTGAGGGACACCGTACAAGAGGAAGACAGCAACGCTGCAAAAAATGCTCTTCTTACTCAGTCATTTTGTCTTGTTTCCAGTCTAAATATCTAACATTTCTTAAATCAAGATGCATTTACTAGATCATTAAAACGACATGAGATATTTTTCTTGTTTTCTTAAAAATAAAATCTAAATGAAGTGAGTTTTTGCTTAAAACAGGCAAAATGATCTGCCAATGGGGTGAGAAAAATAATCTTATTTCTGATTGAAATCTTGTTTCCGTCCCAAACAGAAATTTTGCGGCGTTCACGACCGGGACGAAAACCACACTGCTCCTCCTGAATACGAGGTTCCACTATCGGCCGAATCCTCCTCTCCAGAACCCTGGCATAGACTTTCCCAGGGAGGCTGAGGAGTGTGATCCCCCTGTAGTTGGAACACACTCTGCGGTCCCCCTTCTTGAAAAGAGGGACCACCACCCCGGTCTGCCAGTCCATAGGCACTGTCCCCAACCGCCACGCGATGCTGCAGAGGCGCGTCAGCCAAGACAGCCCCACAACATCCAGAGACTTAAGGTACTCTAGGGACGTGGAATGTCACCACATTGGCGGGGAAGGAGCCTGAGCTTGTGCGGGGGGTCGAGAGATACCGACTAGAAATAGTCGGGCTCACCTCCACGCACAGCTTGGGCTCTGGAACCACACTTCTCGAGAGAGGCTGGACTCTCTACCACTTTGGAGTTGCCCATGGTGAGAGGCGGCGGGCTGGAGTGGGTATGCTTATAGCCCCCCAGCTCAGTCGCCATGTGTTGGAGATCACCCCGGTGAGCGAGAGGGTCGCTTCCCTGCGGCTTGAGTCGGGGATAGGTCTCTCACTGTCGTTTGTGCCTACGGGCCGAATGGCAGTGCAGAGTACCCGGCCCTCTTGGGGTCTCTGGGAGGGGTGCTAGAAAGTGCTCCGACTGGAGACTCCATCGTTCTACTGGGGGACTTCAACGCCCATGTGGGCAGTGACAGAGACACCTGGAGGGGCGTGATTGGGAGGAACGGCCCCCCTGATCTGAACCCGAGCGGTGTTCTGTTATTGGACTTCTGTGCTAACCATGGCTTGTCCACAACGAACACCATGTTCACGCATAAGGGTGTCCATCAGTGCACATGGCACCAGCACACCCTAGGCCGAAGGTCGATGATCGACTTTGTGGTCGTCTCATCTGACCTCCGGCCGTATGTCTTGGACACTCAGGTGAAGAGAGGGGCGGAGCTGTCAACCGATCACTACCTGGTGGTGAGTTGGATCCGATGGCGGGGGAGGAAGCTGGACAGTCTCGGCAGACCCAAACGTACTGTGAGGGTCTGTTGGGCACATTTGGCTGAACCCCCTGTCAGAGAGATCTTCAACTCCCACCTCCGGCAGAGCTTCGACCAGATCCCAAGGGAGTCTGGAGATATTGAGTCCGAATGGACCATGTTCTCCACCTCCATTGTCGATGCGGCCGCTTGGAGCTGTGGCCGTAAGGTCTCCGGTGCCTGTTGAGGCGGTAATCCCCGAACCCGGTGGTGGACACCGGAAGTAAGGAATGCCGTCAAGCTGAAGAAGGAGTCCTATAAGGCCTGGCTGGCTTGTGGGGCTCCTGAGGCGGCTGACAGGTGCCAGCAGGCCAAGCGGACAGCAGCCCGGGTAGTTGTGGAGGCAAAAACTCTGGCCTGGGAGGAGTTCGGTGAGGCCATGGAGAAAGACTATCGGTCGGCCTCGAAGAGATTCTGGCAAACCGTTCGACGCCTCAGGAGGGGGAAGCAGTGCCCCACCAACACTGTCTACAGTGGAGATGGGCAGCTGCTGACCTCAACTGGGGATATTGTTGGAAGATGGAAGGAATACTTCGAGGATCTCCTCAATCCCACCGACATGTCTTCCTTTGAGGAAGCAGAGGCCCCTACATTTTCCAGTTAATTCTGGCCAAAACACATCTAGACAGAAGGCAAAGATAGACCTGACTCTCTGAAGCTTTGTAATGTGCGTCGATCAGATAAATGAACTAGTATTAAAGTTGAGCTAAGTCTAAATGAACTGTAGGAGGTTCCCTCAGACTGGAGAACCTGATATGATGGTATTGGAGAGGATATGTATTGCCTTGTACAGCCTTGGTTGTTTTAAATGTGCTTTGTAAATAAATAAGTGAAGTGAAGTATGGACTGGCATGATGCTCTGGTTTTTGGTTGTGGTCATAATGTTTTGGTGGAGATGCGGTGTTGCTGTGGTTACTCACTGGCAGTCTCTGTGCGTGGGCTTGTAGTAGTAAACAGGAACAGCCGCCTCATAAACGGCCTTCATTGAGTTGTTGCCATGCTCAGACATGAACTAAAAACAATAAAACATGCATTTATGCAACATCAGTCAGATGATATTTTGCAAGCACTCATTTTTTACAGTTTCAAGCACATGCAACTAATGATGATCAGGCATAACATTATATGTTACATTGCATGTCAATAAAACATCCACATGGATGGAGGACCAAAGGTTTCCCAGCAGAACATTGGCCAAAGCATCACACTGCCTCCGCCGGCTCGCCTTCTTCCCATAGTGCATCCTGGGGCCATGTGTTCCCCAGGTAAGCCACACACACACACACACACACACCCGGCCATCCACGTGATGTAGAAGAACACGTGATTCCTCAGACCAGGCCACCTTCTTCCATTGCTCCGTGGTCCAGTTCTGATGCTCACGTGCCACTGTTGGTGCTTTCGGCGGGGTCAGGGGTCAGAGGTCACCCTATGCCGCCCCATACGCCTCAAACTGAGCTGCTCTGAGCTTTCTATCAGAACCAGCATTAACTTCTGGAGCAGTTTGAGCTCCAGTAGCTCGTCTGTTTGATCGGACCCCACGGGCCAGCCTTCGCTCCCCACGTGCATCAATGAGCCTTGGCCGCCCATGACCCTGTGGCCGGTTCTCCACTGGTCCTTCCTTGGAGCACTTTTGATAGATACTGACCACTGCAGACCGGGAACAGCCCACAAGAGCTGCAGTTTTGGAGATGCTCTGACCCAGTCGTCTAGCCGTCACAATCTGGCCAAACTCGCTCAAATCCTTACGCTTGCCCATTTCTCCTGCTTCACACACATCAACTCTGAGGACTAAATGTTCACTTGCTGCCTAATATATCCCACCCACTAACAGGAGCTGTGATCAAGAGATCATCAGTGATATTCACTGGTCATAATGTTATGCCTGATCACTGTATTATAGGTCTGATGGTCAATAAAGCAGCAGGTTTACAGAAACATCATTAACACCTGAACTTCTGAATCCTCCCAGCGAGAGAGTCCGAGGGATTTGACTTTTCCGATACTGGGAATACTGCGATGGACTCCGGAGCAGGCCAGGCAAATAAACACTCCCAGAGAACAAGAGCCCCATTCTGGATCTGAGAGAGAGAGAGAGAGAGAGAGAGAGAGAGAGAGAGAGAGAGAGAGAGAGAGAGAGAGAGAGAGAGAGAGAGAGAGAGAGAGAGAGAGAGATGAAAGCACATAAGGTGTTTGTCTTCAAGTTTGACACAAAACAAAAAGGCTGTCATTTGCAGGTTGAGATCCAGATGAACGGCTCGTGTTAATAATAGATTACAGTCTATCAGCCAACGCAGCTCAAACATGATCATTACGACACACACACACACACACACACACACACACACACACACACACTGATTTACATCATCAGGAGTCCGGAAAACAGACCCTGGAGTCAATAATGCAAGAGTAACGATGAGCTTAGCAAAAGAGCTCAGAAAACGTCATCTCGGAGCCTTGAACTGCCGCACTTTCACAACCAAAAGCGGACATTTTAGGAGCATCCCTAATGTGGTATAAAGATCCCTTTAGAGCTCTTTTAGGGAAGACTGGGACTCCACCCAAACATTCAAATACAAACCAGTTTGACTGTCTGTCCCCTGCTGAACACACACTGGGACGGATGCTGGTCACCAGTTTGACTGTCTGTCCCTGCTGAACACACACTGGGACGGATGCTGGTGACCAGTTTGACTGTCTGTCCCCTGCTGAACACACACTGGGACGGATGCTGGTCACCAGTTTGACTGTCTGTCCCCTGCTGAACACACACTGGGACGGATGCTGGTCACCAGTTTGACTGTCTGTCCCCTGCTGAACACACACTGGGACGGATGCTGGTCACCAGTTTGACTGTCTGTCCCCTGCTGAACACACACTGGGAACGGATGCTGGTCACCAGTTTGACTGTCTGTCCCCTGCTGAACACACACTGGGACGGATGCTGGTCACCAGTTTGACTGTCTGTCCCCTGCTGAACACACACTGGGACGGATGCTGGTCACCAGTTTGACTGTCTGTCCCCTGCTGAACACACACTGGGACGGATGCTGGTCACCAGTTTGACTGTCTGTCCCCTGCTGAACACACACTGGGACGGATGCTGGTCACCAGTTTGACTGTCTGCCCCCTGCTGAACACACACTGGGACGGATGCTGGTCACCAGTTTGACTGTCTGCCCCCTGCTGAACACACACTGGGACGGATGCTGGTCACCAGTTTGACTGTCTGTCCCCTGCTGAACACACACTGGGACGGATGCTGGTCACCAGTTTGACTGTCTGTCCCCTGCTGAACACACACTGGGACGGATGCTGGTCACCAGTTTGACTGTCTGCCCCCTGCTGAACACACACTGGGACGGATGCTGGTCACCAGTTTGACTGTCTGCCCCCTGCTGAACACACACTGGGACGGATGCTGGTCACCAGTTTGACTGTCTGTCCCCTGCTGAACACACACTGGGACGGATGCTGGTCACCAGTTTGACTGTCTGTCCCCTGCTGAACACACACTGGGATGGATGCTGGTCACCAGTTTGACTGTCTGTCCCTGCTGAACACACACTGGGACGGATGCTGGTCACCAGTTTGACTGTCTGTCCCTGCTGAACACACACTGGGACGGATGCTGGTGACCAGTTTGACTGTCTGTCCCCTGCTGAACACACACTGGGACGGATGCTGGTCACCAGTTTGACTGTCTGTCCCCTGCTGAACACACACTGGGACGGATGCTGGTCACCAGTTTGACTGTCTGTCCCCTGCTGAACACACACTGGGACGGATGCTGGTCACCAGTTTGACTGTCTGCCCCCTGCTGAACACACACTGGGACGGATGCTGGTGACCAGTTTGACTGTCTGTCCCCTGCTGAACACACACTGGGACGGATGCTGGTCACCAGTTTGACTGTCTGTCCCCTGCTGAACACACACTGGGATGGATGCTGGTCACCAGTTTGACTGTCTGTCCCTGCTGAACACACACTGGGACGGATGCTGGTCACCAGTTTGACTGTCTGTCCCCTGCTGAACACACACTGGGACGGATGCTGGTCACCAGTTTGACTGTCTGCCCCCTGCTGAACACACACTGGGACGGATGCTGGTCACCAGTTTGACTGTCTGCCCCCTGCTGAACACACACTGGGACGGATGCTGGTCACCAGTTTGACTGTCTGTCCCCTGCTGAACACACACTGGGACGGATGCTGGTCACCAGTTTGACTGTCTGTCCCCTGCTGAACACACACTGGGACGGATGCTGGTCACCAGTTTGACTGTCTGCCCCCTGCTGAACACACACTGGGACGGATGCTGGTCACCAGTTTGACTGTCTGCCCCCTGCTGAACACACACTGGGACGGATGCTGGTCACCAGTTTGACTGTCTGTCCCCTGCTGAACACACACTGGGACGGATGCTGGTCACCAGTTTGACTGTCTGTCCCCTGCTGAACACACACTGGGATGGATGCTGGTCACCAGTTTGACTGTCTGTCCCTGCTGAACACACACTGGGACGGATGCTGGTCACCAGTTTGACTGTCTGTCCCTGCTGAACACACACTGGGACGGATGCTGGTGACCAGTTTGACTGTCTGTCCCCTGCTGAACACACACTGGGACGGATGCTGGTCACCAGTTTGACTGTCTGTCCCCTGCTGAACACACACTGGGACGGATGCTGGTCACCAGTTTGACTGTCTGTCCCCTGCTGAACACACACTGGGACGGATGCTGGTCACCAGTTTGACTGTCTGTCCCCTGCTGAACACACACTGGGACGGATGCTGGTGACCATTTTGACTGTCTGTCCCCTGCTGAACACACACTGGGACGGATGCTGGTCACCAGTTTGACTGTCTGTCCCCTGCTGAACACACACTGGGATGGATGCTGGTCACCAGTTTGACTGTCTGTCCCTGCTGAACACACACTGGGACGGATGCTGGTCACCAGTTTGACTGTTTGTCCCCTGCTGAACACACACTGGGACGGATGCTGGTCACCAGTTTGACTGTCTGTCCCCTGCTGAACACACACTGGGACGGATGCTGGTCACCAGTTTGACTGTCTGTCCCCTGCTGAACACACACTGGGACGGATGCTGGTCACCAGTTTGACTGTCTGTCCCCTGCTGAACACACACTGGGACGGATGCTGGTCACCAGTTTGACTGTCTGTCCCCTGCTGAACACACACTGGGACGGATGCTGGTCACCAGTTTGACTGTCTGTCCCCTGCTGAACACACACTGGGACGGATGCTGGTCACCAGTTTGACTGTCTGTCCCCTGCTGAACACACACTGGGACGGATGCTGGTCACCAGTTTGACTGTCTGTCCCCTGCTGAACACACACTGGGACGGATGCTGGTCACCAGTTTGACTGTCTGTCCCCTGCTGAACACACACTGGGACGGATGCTGGTCACCAGTTTGACTGTCTGTCCCCTGCTGAACACACACTGGGACGGATGCTGGTCACCAGTTTGACTGTCTGTCCCCTGCTGAACACACACTGGGACGGATGCTGGTCACCAGTTTGACTGTCTGTCCCCTGCTGAACACACACTGGGACGGATGCTGGTCACCAGTTTGACTGTCTGTCCCCTGCTGAACACACACTGGGACGGATGCTGGTCACCAGTTTGACTGTCTGTCCCCTGCTGAACACACACTGGGACGGATGCTGGTCACCAGTTTGACTGTCTGTCCCCTGCTGAACACACACTGGGACGGATGCTGGTCACCAGTTTGACTGTCTGTCCCCTGCTGAACACACACTGGGACGGATGCTGGTCACCAGTTTGACTGTCTGTCCCCTGCTGAACACACACTGGGACGGATGCTGGTGACCAGTTTGACTGTCTGTCCCCTGCTGAACACACACTGGGACGGATGCTGGTCACCAGTTTGACTGTCTGTCCCCTGCTGAACACACACTGGGACGGATGCTGGTCACCAGTTTGACTGTCTGTCCCCTGCTGAACACACACTGGGACGGATGCTGGTCACCAGTTTGACTGTCTGTCCCCTGCTGAACACACACTGGGACGGATGCTGGTCACCAGTTTGACTGTCTGTCCCTGCTGAACACACACTGGGACGGATGCTGGTCACCAGTTTGACTGTCTGTCCCCTGCTGAACACACACTGGGACGGATGCTGGTCACCAGTTTGACTGTCTGTCCCCTGCTGAACACACACTGGGATGGATGCTGGTCACCAGTTTGACCGTGTGTCCCCTGCTGAACACACACTGGGATGGATGCTGGTCACCAGTTTGACCGTGTGTCCCCTGCTGAACACACACTGGGATGGATGCTGGTCACCAGTTTGACCGTGTGTCCCCTGCTGAACACACACTGGGACGGATGCTGGTCACCAGTTTGACTGTCTGTCCCCTGCTGAACACACACTGGGACGGATGCTGGTCACCAGTTTGACTGTCTGTCCCCTGCTGAACACACACTGGGACGGA
>NC_090183.1:46607370-46617370 GCF_024679245.1 Pseudorasbora parva | reverse complement strand
ATCTGCTCCTCCATCCCCGACACCTTGGACCCTCTTCAGTTCGCTTATCGTCCCAATAGATCGACTGAAGATGCCATCTCTCACGTCCTCCACTCCTCCCTCACACACATCGACAGCAAGAATGGGAACTATGTAAGACTGCTATTTATTGACTATAGTTCAGCCTTTAACACCATAGTTCCCATTAAGCTAACTAACAAACTCCTGGATCTCGGACTGAACTCTTCTCTCTGTCACTGGATTGAAGATTTCCTCACTGGCAGACCTGAGGTGGTGAGAGTAGGACAGTTCACCTCCACCTCCATCACCGTGAGTGTGGGAGCTCCACAGGGCTGTGTCCTCAGTCCCCTGCTCTACTCTCTCTACACGCATGACTGTTTGTCCACACACAGCTCCACCTCTGTCATCAAGTTTGCGGATGATACTGTTGTCCTGGGCCTCATTTCCAACAACAATGAGACCGCATACTTGGACGAGGTGGAGCAACTGACATCATGGTGCCAAGACAACTGTCTCCTTCTGAATGTGAACAAGACCAAAGAACTGATTGTGGACTTCAGGAAGAGACAGCAGCGGTCATATTCCCCTCTCATGATCAGCGGGACACCAGTAGAGAGAGTGAGCAGCTTCAAATACCTGGGTGTGAACATCTCCGAGGACCTGACCTGGACTGCGCATATCCAGTCTCAGGTGAAAAAGGCCAGGCAAAGACTGTACCACCTGCGCCAGCTGAGGAAATCAGCTCCGGGTCTCACCAGCTATCCTGAAAACTTTCTATTCAGGGGCGATAGAAAGTTTACTGACTCAGTGCATCACAGCGTGGTATGGTAACAGCACCAGTCACGACCTCAAAGCCCTGCAAAGAGTGGTGCGCTTGTCCGAGCGCATCTCAGGGTCAGCTCTCCCGTCTCTGCAGGACATCTACATCAAACGATGCAGAGGCAGAGCTACAAAAATCATCAAGGACATTAATCACCCGGCCAACCCCCACTTCACCCGGCTGCCTTCTGGTAAGCGCTTCCGTAGCCTGATGGCCAAAACGGAGAGACTCAGGAGGAGTTTCTTCCCACAGGCCATCAGACTCCTGAACGCTGTCACTTAACTACATGTGACTTCACCTCACTTCAGTATTAACAAACTCACACACTGATATTGCACTGCACTTTATTCTTGTGTTCATGTAACTACTCATTATAATGCTGTTTGCACATTACACTCCTGCACTTCTGTTATCCACAGATTTATTTTTATAGTCTCCAGTTTACTTTATCTCACTTATTTTATTCCACATCTCTTATTTCTTTTACTTGATTCGTTCATAATTCTACATATGTATATATATAGCACCTTATCCTATTCCTATTTTATCCTATTTCTATTTTATAATTTATTGTGTTTTTTTTGTTAATTGTTATCTGCTGTCCATGGAACGGACCTGTTTACATTTCACTGCCGGTTGTATTCTGTATAACTGTGTATGTGACAAATAAAACTCTTGAACTTGAATCTGCAGAGTAAGAGCCTGAGCGGAGCTGATGGAGGATCTGACTCGAGTCTCGCTGTAATATCGAGGTTTGTCCACACGGGGGAGGCAGAGCGCTGTCAATCTCTGGAACACACACATCAGCTCAGAGAATCAGCTCAGAGAAACGGGTTCAAAGGGTAAGTTCACCCAAAAATGAAGGCTGCGTCTGAAAACCTAGGCTGCTGACTCGTTGCCTCGCTGCCTCATCAGCCAATGACTCTAAGGCAGCGTTTTGTGCATAAATGCATCTCATGAAACTAATTTCGGACAGACTTCTAATGCAGTGTAACAGTTTAATGATCTACAGCTAAATAGAGAGAGCTCTGGTTATAACTAAACACATATTTAATTACTACAGTAGGGATTTCTCATTGGAAATGACATCAGAAGTGTAATATGTTGGTAAAAATAGTACATTTACACACAAACTGACGCGCAAACGCAACTTCTGGACGCCATCTTTTTTCCCCAGCTCAACTCTTCACTGAATGGAAAGCACAGGATTGTGGGATATCAAAGGCAGCGAAGGACACATGTACGCTGCCTTCAAAAATCGGTCAGATGAAGGTCTCTCAGGAGACAGGAAGTGAAGCTAACATTACATTCGGATGTGGCTCGATGCCAAGTAAAAATTATTGTCTTGTTTTGGGAAAAATAACTCTTAAAATAAGATAAATAATCTGCCAATGGGGTGAGAAAAATAATCTTAATTCAAACAGAAAACAAGATTATTGTCCTCACCCCATTGGCAGATTATTTATCTTATTTTAAGCAAAAACTCTCTTCATTTTGAGTTATTTTTTTCCGCAAAACAAGACAATTATTTTTGCTTGTCTAGTAAATACTTCTTAAACCTACACTGTGTAACTTTTTTTAGTTTATTCTTATCTAAAAACACTTAGTTCTTTCAAAAATATATGTGCTCATTAATGTATATTTACTTCTTTCAAGTATTAAAGTATTCTGGTAAGTTTATAATATGCCACTGAAAACACATACGGGTGAGGGGTTCGAATGCCGGTCGCAATGTTGCTCCTCCATCTTGAAAGTACAGTAGCCAAAGAGGGACATACCCGTAAATTCAAGCTTCGCCTTTCACATTTTAACACTTATGAACGAGGTCGAACTGGATGTTAATCTTGGACTAAATCAGCCACCGTAGGAGTTTAAATGAAATCAGAACTGCGAGGAACAGAAACTAATATTCACTTGATGGTCATAAACCTTTACACCGCTAGATGGGGAAAATATCACACAGGGGAGCTTTAATGTAAGAATTGTTAGATATTTTTACTAGAAACAAGCCAAAAATACAGTAAAAGCATGTTTTGCTCTCGCGGCTCCATCATCATCTGTGGTTAAACCCGGACACGAGCCATCAGGATGATGATGATGATGATGAGTCCAGAGTTAGGACAGCTCGTTCCGACCTCACTTCACATTAACTCGAGCTTCAGACTAAAACTAACAGCCCTGATGAAGTCTTCACCTCACGTCTACAGTTAAAGCTCACAACATCTCTGATAATGAGAACAGAAACTGAAGAGATGAAGAAGGTCTTTGTTCCTCTATAAGTTCTTCCTAATTTATGTAACTATTTACTTTCCTTTTAAATCTGCTGTGGAACAAAATGAAAGTGCAATAATTACCTTACATATTGTGGATAATTTGATCAAACATTTAATGCACTCTCAGCTCGGTTTAACTCTTTTGTCCGAGTTTAAGGAGGCCGATCCCCCCATCATAGAACTAATATTGTGTGGTTTTACACATGCACGCTGCTTGATTTAATATTTCTCACCTGCTATAGATGTACTGTATACAGGTGCTGGTTATATAATTAGAATATCATCAAAAAGTTGATTTATTTCACATTTAATTCCATTCAAAATGTGAAACTTGTTTATTATATTGATTCATTACACACAGACTGATATATTTCAAATGTTTATTCCTTTAATTTTGATGATTGTAACTGACAACTAAGGAAAATCATAAATTCAGTATTTTAGAAAAGTAGTATATTGTGTGAAGGTTGAATATTGAAGACTCCTGATGCCACACACTAATCAGCTTATTAACTCAGCACACCTGAAACAGCCTTTAAATGATCTCTTAGTCTAGTTCTGTCGGGGACACGATCATGGGGAAGAACGCTGACTCGACAGTTCTCCAAAAGACGACCACTGACACCTTACAGACGGAGGGCGAGACACTGAAGGTCACTGCAGAAGAGGCCGGCTGTTCTCAGAGCTCTGTGTCCAAGCACATTAATGGAGAGGCGAAGGGAAGGAAAAGATGTGCTAGAAAAAAGTGCCCAAGCAATAGAGATAACCGCGCCCTGGAGAGGAGTGTGAAACAAAACCCATTCAAACATGTGGAGGAGATTCACAAAGAGTGGACTGCAGCTGGAGTCAGTGCTTTAAGAACCGCTGCGCACTGATGTATGCAGGACATGAGTTTCAGCTTCGCATCCAGAAGCGTCTCGCCTGCGCTAAAGACAGAAGGACTGCTGAGCGGCCCAGAGTTATGCTCTCTGATGAAAGTAAGTTTATCATTTCCTTTGGGAATCAGGATCCCAGAGTCTGGAGGAAGAGCGGAGAGGCACACAGTCCACGCTGCTTGAGCTCCAGTGTAAAGTCTCCACAGTCAGTGATGGTTTGGGGAGCCATGGCATCTGCTGGGGTTGGTCCACTGTGTTTTCGGAGGTCAAAGGTCAACACAGCCGTATACCTGGAAGTTTTAGAGCACTTCCTGCTTCCTGCTTCCTGCTGCTGGCCAACTTTATGGAGATGCAGATTTCATTTTCCGACAGGACTGGGCAGCTGCACACAGTGCCAAAGAAACCAGTGCCTGCTTTAAGGACCATGATATCCCTGTTCTTAACTGGCCAGCAAACTCGCCTGACCTTAACCTCATAGATAATCTCTGGGGTACCGTGAAGAGGAAGATGCGATCTGCTAGAGCCAACAATGCAGAAGAGCTGAAGGCCTATCAGAGCAACCTGAGCTCTCATAACACCTGAGCCGAGCCACAGACGGATCGACTCCACGCCACGCCGCATCGCTGCAGTAATTCAGGATAAAGGAGACACAACTGAGCACTGAGTGCTGGACATGCTTATACTGTTCATGTTCATACATTTTAGTCGGCCAAGATTTCCAAAAATCCCTTCTTTGTATTGGTCTTAAACGGTTAGTTCACCCAAAAATGAAACTTCTGCCATTGACTCTTTTTGGAAGAACGCGGAAGAGAAGCCAATGCTGAATAAAGTCGTAGTTTTTGTTATTTTTGGACCCAAATGTATTTTGGATGCTTCAAGAGACTCTAATTAACCCACTGATGTCTCATATGGACTACTGTGATGATGTTTTTATTCCCTTTCTGGACATGGACAGTATAGTGTGCATACACTTGCATACGCTCTCGGACTAAATATAAAATATCTTAAACTGTGTGTGAAGATGAACGGAGGTCTTACGGGTGTGGAGCGACATTAGGGAGAGGAGTTAATGACAGACATTTCATTACTGGCTGAACTAACCCTTTAAGTAATATTCTAATTTTCTGAGATACTGAATTAGGGATTTTCCTTAGTTGTCAGTTATAATCATCAAAATTAAAAGAAATACACATTTGAAATATATCAGTCTGTGTGCAATGAAGGAACGTAATATACACGTTTCCATTTTTGAATGGAATTAAATGTGAAATAAAACAACTTTTTGACGATTTTCTATTTATATGACCAGCAGCTGTAGGTTAATAAATCTGAGAACGAGTTAAAGAACTCATATTGAGGAGGAAAGGCCACGAGCTGCTCCTTCTAGAAATCACCACATAAACCATCAGCTTAACATCCTGACCTTCAGATAATAGAGCAGCTCATTCACTGTAATTCATCACTGCTTATCAGCTGAACACACACACACACACACACTATTCCGCCATACATTATAGTTCTCCTTTTTAATCCGCTTAGAAAATTGCCACGTTTTATTTTGTGTCACCACACTACTGTAGGTTGTTCAGCTATTAGTGTAACTGTATTTAAATAGAGAATATGTGGAGGAGTTTGGTCGCTTCTAACTTGATCTCTGTTTAGTACCAGTCAGGGTGACCTCTGACCCCACCGAAAGCACCAACAGTGGCACGTGAGCATCAGAACTGGACCACGGAGCGATGGAAGAAGGTGGCCTGGTCTGAGGAATTCCCCAGATCTCAATCCAATCGAGCATCTGTGGGATGAGCTGAACAAACAAGTCCGATCCATGGAGGCCCCACCTCGCAACTTACAGGACTTAAAGGATCTGATGCTAACATCTTGGTGCCAGATACCACAGCACACGTTCAGGGGTCGAGTGGAGTCCATCAGAGACGGGTCAGGGGGACCAACACAATATTAGGTCATAATGTTATGCCTGATCGGTGTATTGTATTCCCTCTCAAAAATATCTTCAGTTTCTTTATATTTATTTAACGCCGAAATCTGGGTCATGTACCGCAGTACGTGTGTGTGTGTGTGTGTGTGTGTGTGTGTGTGTGTGTGTGTGTGTGTGTGTGTGTGTGTGTGTGTGTGTGTGTGTGTGTGTGTGTGTGGTTTTCCATTGAAAACTGAGGGGAAATCGGTGCAACCCTCCCAAACTATTTCAATTACTGAGGCCAAAATCAACAATGCTTTTCAATTTCACACTCCGCAATCAGCCGCCAGCGGACACACACACACACACACACACACAAACACACACTCACAAACAATTACAAACACACACAAACAAACACACACACACACACATACACACAAACACACACACATACACACAAACACACACTCACAAACAAATACAAACACACACACAAACAAACACACACTCGCAAACACATACAAACACACACACAAACAAACACACACTCACAAACACACACTCGCAAACAAATACAAACACACACACACACACACACACACAAATAAATCTGATACATAAGAAGGCCATGCAGAGATTTTTATACTTGTGAAAGTAACTTAAAATCAATCATGGCGAGACTCCAGCGGGACCAGAATACACACACACACACACACACACACACACACACACACACACACGACAAAACCCACCCCATGTGCTGCTGGGATTCTGCTGCTCAAACACACAGAGTGGGTTGTGTCGGTGTGTGTGTGTGTGTGTGTGTGTGTGTGTGTGTGTGTGTGTGTGTGTGTGTGTGTGTGTGTGTGTGTGTGTGTGTGTGTGTGTGTGTGTGTGTGTACGACTGAAGCGATGATGTGTGTAACTGTATCTACAGCGACTGACAGATAACAAACAAACAGCGACACACTCCTGAGAGAAGAGAAGGAGATCAGAGCGTCTTCCTTTGAGTTTTTCTTCCTTTTATCAGAGACTGACACGACACGCTCTCAACACTCATCAGTCACACACACACACACACACACACACACACACGTTTGTTTGTGACATATGGGGACATTCCATAGGCGTAATGGTTTTTATACTGTACAAACCGTATTTTCTATCCCCCTACACTGCCCCTAAACCTACCCATCACACACACACACACACACACACAGGAGTAAACTTCACGGATCCGCACAAACCTCTGAGGCTCAGAGAGAAGATTTAAAGAAGCTCAAACCAATAAACCATCAAGCAATCTGAGCTTAGCATTCAGTCTGATTATATTCACATCTGTCCAATCAGGTTTACATCATCAGTGACATCAAACAGCTACAATATGAACAGATGACATTTCAGATCCACCGCAGAGAGGAAGATTATAACTTATATCCGGGTCTAATCCTCCTCACACAAAACATCACATGACTTCAGAAGCGTCACATGACCGACTGCTAAAGTCGAGATGAAACGAGTGATCAAAACAGAACAAGATCATTTCCAGCTTTATTCTTATGAAATATAAAACTAAAGTTCGCTCAAATCCGCTTCGACATTACATTTCTCCGCACTGTAGGCGCTACGCTATTCTTGTTGAAGCCATTAAGAAAATGCATTTAGTTTCATATTTATGTTTTAATATAATAATGTTCTTTTTTAATGTCATGTATGATGATTATGAAAAGTGAACAGCATGAGATCGGACACATCATAAGATGCGGATACAATACGATAAATAATCTGCCAATGGGGTGAGAAAAATAATCTTAATTCAAACAGAAAACAAGATTATTTTTCTCACCCCATTGGCAGATTATTTATCTTATTTTAAGCAAAAACTCTCTTCATTTTGAGTTATTTTCCCCAAAACAAGACAATTACTTTTGCTTGTCTAGTAAATGTTTCTTAATGTAAGAATTGTTAGATATTTCGACTCGAAACAAGACAAAAATACTGAGTAAGAAAAGCATTTTTTGCAGTGTGTGTCCAAAGACATCGAGCAGGTCAGAAATGATTTTGACGACTTTATTAAGTTATGTTTTGTAGAGAGCCTTTCTTTAATGTGAATTTCGTTTTGTATAAATTGTATCTTAATGTTAATCGATGTTTCATCAACCAATTTCCTGGAGTTAAGAAACCATAAGCACATATAGCAGAGAATATAATCATGACATGGAGGCGCCGGCGGGATTAATTGCATTGCGTGTGAACTGGACACATCTCACAGACGTGAGTGTAGAAAAAAACCTTATTACTTATTTCACATAAGAACCAGCCAAAGGGCATTCTGGGTGAGGTTCATTTTCAGTGCATGACGACTTTAATCAACTTTGGTGCATTTGATGAGCTTTTAAAAAGAAATGTGTGAACAGTCTGCTACATATCTTGTTTAATGTAATAATTTTTCTCTCTCATGTTTGCCTGAACTATAAAGTAAAGAGGGAAAGACAAAACTATGCCATATGTTATCAGGATATTGCCTCACATTTCCAGTCACAAATTACTAAAACATTCCCGTTCATTCACTGCTCGACTTCCAGTAATTATAATGTGGTTTGAGGCGGAGGATTCTCATTCATCATTCATGCATTAGTTGAGCTATATTAGTTTTTTACTCACAATCACGCACAGCACAAAATTAATCTTTCTGCTGCATGATTGCCTAATCCTAACCCCTTCCCCAATCATAACCCCTCCCCAGTTATAACTCCTCCCCTAATCCTAACTCCTCCCCGAGTCATAACTCCTCCCCTAATCATTATGCCTCCCATAGTCATAACTCCTACCCTAATCATAACCCCTCCCCTAATCCTAACCCCTCCCCAGTCATAACTCCTCCCCAATCATAACCCCTCCCCAGTCATAACTCCTCCCCAATCATAACCCCTCCCCAATCATAACTCCTCCCCTAATCATAACCCCTCCCCTAATCATAATGCCTCCCCTAGTCATAACTCCTCCCCAGTCATAACTCCTCCCCTAATCATAACGCCTCCCCTAGTCATAACTCCTCCCCAATCATAACTCCTCCCCTAATCATAACGCCTCCCCTAGTCATAACTCCTCCCCAGTCATAACTCCTCCCCTAATCATAACTCCTCCCCTAGTCATAACCCCTCCCCTAATCATAACCCCTCCCCTAATCCTAACCCCTCCCCTAGTCATAACTCCTTCCCAATCATAACCCCTCCCCAGTCATAACTCCTCCCCAATCATAATCCCTCCCCAATCATAACCCCTCCCCTAGTCATAACTCCTCCCCTAATCCTAACCCCTCCCCTAGTCATAACTCCTCCCCTAATCATAATGCCTCCCCTAGTCATAACTCCTCCCCAGTCATAACTCCTCCCCTAATCCTAACGCCTCCCCTAGTCATAACTCCTCCCCTAATCATAACGCCTCCCCTAGTCATAACTCCTCCCCTAATCCTAACCCCTCCCCAGTCATAACTCCTCCCCAATCATAACCCCTCCCCTAGTCATAACTCCTCCCCTAATCCTAACCCCTCCCCTAGTCATAACTCCTCCCCTAATCATAACGCCTCCCCTAGTCATAACTCCTCCCCTAATCATAACGCCTCCCCTAGTCATAACTCCTCCCCTAATCATAACCCCTCCCCTAGTCATAACTCCTCCCCTAATCCTAACTTCTCCCCTAGTCATAACTCCTCCCCTAATCATAACCCCTCCCCTAGTCATAACTCCTCCCCTAATCCTAACTTCTCCCCTAGTCATAACTCCTCCCCTAATCATAACCCCTCCCCTAGTCATAACTCCTCCCCTAATCCTAACTTTACCCCTAGTCATAACTCCTCCCCTAATCATAACCCCTCCCCCATTCATAACTCCTCCCCTAATCATAACCCCTCCCCCATTCATAACTCCTCCCCTAATCATAACCCCTCCCCCATTCATAACTCCTCCCCTAACCCAATCCAGTAATAGTATGGTAATAATCAGAGGGGGGTCAGATTTCAGCACAACACCGGCTCTGATTCCTAACCAATCGTGATTGAGTCTCTCGAGCCTCGTTATCTCCTCGTTCAGGAATGTTCCTCCGCTGTAAG
>NC_090183.1:46587370-46602370 GCF_024679245.1 Pseudorasbora parva | reverse complement strand
TGCCTTCACCTTTTTCGGTTATGTATATTATTTGTTATATTTCTTATAAATATATTTTGTTTGTGTTTTTGTTTTGTTTTATTAATTGTGGAAAATGTTCTGTAAAGACCGAAATTGGATAGATGGATAGATAGATAGATGGATAGATGGATAGATAGATAGATAGATAGATAGATAGACAGACAGACAGACAGACAGACAGACAGACAGACAGACAGACAGACAGACAGACAGACAGACAGACAGACAGACAGACAGATAGATAGATAGATAGATAGATAGATAGATAGATAGATAGATAGATAGATAGATAGATAGATAGATAGATAGATAGATAGATAGATAGATAGATAGATAGATAGATAGATAGATAGATAGATAGATAGATAGATAGATAGATAGATAGATATCCAAAGTTTTATCTTTGTACTAAACTCATCAGATTAACTCTGGGTCTAAACGGACCCGAATGCGTTAGGAGGGTTAAATACAATAACATTTAATTATCTAATATTAGTTAATTACTTTAATTGTTGTGCTCTAACAATGATCAACATTTATCATCATTATAAACTTCACGTTTTACTAATGCATTTGTTAAATCAAACAGTTAAATAACTAACACACTGTTGCTCATTGCTAGCTCACGCATCAACAAATGAGGCCTTATTGTGTGAAACGAACCCTTCTTCTTCACCGCAATATTAATAACGGTCAGTGATTAAATAGCTTTCCGGATCTGAACTTACTTTGGGCCTGGAGTGGTGACGATCTGACCTTCTCAATCCCAGCATGCATCTCACGAAGAGGCTCAAACCGGCCCAAACGAACCCTTCACCCTAAAATACAACTCAATCACGAGAACATTCAGATATTCATCTTACACCGAACAGGCATAACATTATGACCGTTAAAAGAAAAACAGGCCACCTTCTTCCATTGCTCCGTGGTCCAGTTCTGATGCTCACGTGCCACTGTTGGTGCTTTCGGCGGGGTCAGGGGTCAGAGGTCACCCTGACTGGTCCATACGCCTCAAACTGAGCTGCTCTGTGTATTCTGACAGCTTTCTATCAGAACCAGCATTAACTTCTGGAGCAGTTTGAGCTCCAGTAGCTCGTCTGTTTGATCGAACCCCACGGGCCAGCCTTCGCTCCCCACGGTCATCAATGAGCCTTGGCCGCCCATGACCCTGTGGCCGGTTCTCCACTGGTCCTTCCTTGGAGCACTTTTGATAGATACTGACCACTGCAGACCGGGAACAGCCCACAAGAGCTGCAGTTTTGGAGATGCTCTGACCCAGTCGTCTAGCCGTCACAATCTGGCCAAACTCGCTCAAATCCTTACGCTTGCCCATTTCTCCTGCTTCACACACATCAACTCTGAGGACAACATGTTCACTTGCTGCCTAATATATCCCACCCACTAACAGGTGATGTTATTCACTTCACCGGTCATAATTTTATGCCTGATTGGTGTATAATTGTGTTTGGCATTATAAATTAAACCCAGACATGTAAATAATGCAATGTTTTAAATGCTTCCTATTCGGTGAGTTTCACACCCGTCCCTCATCTCGCGCCGGAGACGTTAAAATGGAGTCTTGAGTTGAAATAATTCATCATCATTTAAAAATGTTCACGAGGTGCCATTTAACACGCTTTAACATGTTTCAGTACAAATTCGACACTAAATTATCTTCTGGCAACGATAAAAAAGATGAACAATTTCAGAGCAAATACATAAACATCGGAGCATTTCATACATCATCAAATGTTTTTTTTTTATAAGGCAAGATTTTGTATCAAAAACTAATGTTAAGATGAATTATTTCTCATAGATCCGGTGCTCCAGTAAAAACGATTACATTTACATAAACTACATACATTTTAATGCAATCATGCAAATTGTGCACTGAGAGTCCTTTACAAACAAATCAGCTGAGCAAATGAGAAACAAAATCAGCCGAATCATTTAATCTGCCTCTGGTTTAGCATCTCATTAAGCATGCGTGTGCAGGACTGAAGGGGGCGATGGAGGTTTTTACACGACAGCAGATTTCTGTTCAACAGGAGATGAAAAAATCACACGTATTTGGACCTCAAACTTGCATGAATGCACACAATTAAAGGAACAATCCCAACTCCCCTAGAGTTAAAGGACAACTCCGGCGAATGTATAAGTTTATCTTGATCGTTATATCTTTGTGAGTAGTCTATAGAAGAAAAAACGAACCGGATTGGTGCTTGCAACGCGGAGTTATTCCAGTTAATGCCCAGAGCCCCTCCTCAGCTAAACGGCAGCTCTGGGGGCATAAACGTAACGGGTGTCTAGAGCCGATTAACAGACACAACATGCAATTAAAATGTCTGTCCAACATGAACAGGGCCCTCACACGACAATGAGATGCGTTTAGCCACTTAGCCATTGTTTAAATTCACCTGTTTTAGCCGGCTAGCTGTGTCTCACGCTGAAGTCCCGTGGGGACGCAGCGGTAGCCGGAAAAATAGTGTAGTTGGGAAGAGCGTCGTGTGTGTAAAGCAAGATTATTTTAAATTACTGCACATCTTTCCTCAAGCCGAGTGTGCCCAAATGGAAGGATAAAAAAAATGTACATTACCTCCACAGCGGCTGCACCGTCTTTACCCACGGAATGGCATTATTCTTCCACCGGCCGGCTGTGTTGTGTCTGTGTAAGTTAGTCAAGTGTTCGCTGCACATTTTCACAATTCGGAAAGGCACAAACGCGAACCATTTCTTCTTCACTCGCAAGCCCGATCGGATCATCACTCTAGTGAAGTCCGGTCGCGAACGAATCGTTCTTTTGAACCGGTTCTTTTTAGTGAAGCGGGCGAACCAGTTCACCGATTTAGACTGAATCGTTCTAAACGGTTCGCGTCTCAAATCAGCGCTGACCACACACGTTACTTTAGTTACTCACTTTCTGACATGAGTGACAGTCCCTCCGAATATAATTAAACGAATGTCTTGAATTATATGTTGTAACTCCAGCTGTTCACTGAACTGAGTTGCTGAGAGATCTGATGAACTCACGAGCTGCTGATACTGAGCATGAGCGAGTGAACGAGCAGCGGCCCTCGGATCAGCAGGACAGAACCGAAAACCGTTTCTCTCGGACACGTTCAATACTGAGGACCGTCGAGCCGCTGAGCAGAGCCTCTTCATACACACGACGCTCTTCCCCACTGGACTATTTTTCTGGCTACCGCTGTGTTCCCATGGGACTTCAGCGTGAGACACAGCTAGCCGGCTAAAACAGGTGGATTTAAACAATGGCTAAGTGGCTAAACGCATCTCGTTGTCGTGTGAGGGCCCTGTTCATGTTGGACAGACATTTTATTTGCATGTTGTGTCTGTTAATCGGCTCTAGACACCCGTTACGTCTATGCCCCCAGAGCTGCCGTTTAGCTGAGGAGGGGCTCTGGGCATTAACTGTAATAACTCCGCGTTGCAAGCACCCGGTTCGTTTTTTTCTTCTATAGACTACTCACAAAGATATAACGATCAAGATAAACTTAAAAATTCGCCGGAGTTGTCCTTTAAACAGTTGTGTTTGACTGTTTTCAAATCCATTCAGCCGATCTCCGGGTCTGGAGGTAGCACTTTTAGCATAGCTTATCATATAGATCATTGATTCAGATTAGACCGTTAGCATCGCACTCAAAAAAGACAAAAAACTTTCGATATTTTTCCTATTTAATACTTGATATACACTTTTGTAGTTACATCGTGTACTAAGACCGACAAATGTGATTTTCTAGGCCAATATGGCTAGGAACTATACTCTCAGTCCTGTGTAATAATCAGGAAACTGCTGCCACACCATGGGTTCAGCGGCGCGATGATATTACGCAGCACCTGAAAAAGGCTAACTTCTGTCAACCTAACCAATGTGACAACCTGACTGCACAGGGAGCGTGTTGGGGACTATTTTCAGATGCTGCGTAATACCATAGCGCTGCACCTGTGGTATGGCAGCAATTCCCTGATTATTACTCAGGAATGAGAGTATATTTCCTAGACATATCAGTCTAGAAAAATCACAACTTTTCATTTTCCGTCTGTCTAAGTACACGGTGTAACTACAGAAGTGTCAAGTATTAAATAGGAAAAATATCGAAAGTCTTTGGTCATTTTTGAGTGCGATGCTAACGGTCTAATCTGAATCAATGATCTATGCTAAGCTATGCTAAAAGTGCTACCGCCAGACCTCGAGATTGGCTGAATGGATTTGAAAACGGACATAAAACACAACTTTTTAACTCTAGGGGAGTTGGAAAATAAGCCTATTTTCAAAAAAAGTGGAGTGTTCCTTTAATAAGTGAAATATTACACGTATAACTAGAAGAGTTTGCACTCATGTTCTTTGCGAGTTTAAGTTCTCAGACTTCATCATCCAAGAGGAACACTAAGTAACCTGGTTGCCTTAAAAAGTTGAGTTGATACAATGAAGGAAATTGGTTTAATAAATATTATTGTATCTGAACCACATAAAAAATTTGATAAATCATGAAAATAGCACAATTTGGCGTCATCACAAATAAAACAATCACCCAATACACTTTTAATGTATTAACTCAAATTTTTAATTTCAATGAACTCAATTTTAAGGCAACCAGGTTACTTATATTTTAAATACTTTTTTACAGTGTAGGTTTAGATCAAAATGCACAAGAGACGTAATAATACACAAGTAGAAGAGTGACATTTCACTTAATACTTTAAAAATGAAACACTTTTTGCCATCTTTACAGTACAGTGACATAATCTCTCATGCGTGTTTACCAGAGACGAACATCAGCTCTTCTCCAAACCCTAAAGCGCGACCTTACCATCAGATAACAGTACAATACTTAAATGAACACTAACAACTCATAGCAGACTGGCATTCATTCATCACACTTTCATAAATATGATACATTTGGAGTAAATGGTGCATAAAACAGACCTTTTTCAAAAACTCTTCTTCAGATTTACAAAGGCTACATAAACCTCAGATTTGATACTTAAACATGCACTATATTTCCAGAAGTGTTGTGTCGCCTCTACACACACATGAGCTCCCCATTGTTAACCCGTGGGGTTTAATCTGGAGTCGGCCCACCCTCTCTAACAGCTCCAGCTCTTCTGGGAAGGCTTTCCTCAAGGTTTAGGAGTGTGTTTATGGGGATTTTTGCCCATTCTTCTAGAAGCTCATTTGTGAGGTCAGGCACTGATGTTGGACGAGAAGGCCTGGCTCTCAGTCTCCGCTCTAATTCATCCCAAAGCTGTTCTATCGGGTTGAGCTCAGGACTCTGTGCAGGCCAGTCCAGTTCCTCCACACCAAACTCCTCATCCATGTCTTTATGGAGCGACGCTTTGTGCACTGGAGCGCAGTCATGCTGGGACAGGAAGGGGCCGTCCACAAACTGAGCCCACAAAGTCGGGAGTGTGAAATTGTCCAAAATGTCTCGGTGAAGCATTAAGAGTTCCTTTCACTGGAACTAAGAGGCCAACCCCTGAAAAACAACCCCACCCCATAATCCCCCCTCCACCAAACTTTACACTTGGCACAATGCAGTCAGGCGAGTCCCGTTCTCCTGGCGACGGCCAAACCCAGACTCGGCCATGGAAACCCATTCCATGAAGCTCTCTCCGCTGTTCTTGAGCTCATCTGAAGGCCACAGAAGTCTGGAGGTCTGGAGCTGTTGACTCTGCTGAAAGTTGGAGACTTCTGCGCACTGTGACCCTCAGCATGCGCTGACCCCGCTCTGGGATTTAACACTTCGTGGCTGAGTTGCTGTTGTTCCCAATGGCTTCCACTTTGTTCTAATCCCACTCACAGTTGAGCGTGGAATATTTAGTAGTGAGGAAATGTCAGGAATGGCCTTATTGCACAGGTGTCAGCCTATCACGGCCCCACGCTTGAGTTCACTGAGCTCCTGAGAGCGACCCATTCTTTCACTAATGTGTGTAGAAGCGTCTGCAGGCCGAGAGCTGGAGTTATACACCTGTGGCCATGAAGAGATCCAACACCTGAACGCAGGGATCTGGAGGGGCGGCCCAATACTTTTAGCAATATAGTGTATATTTACATGATGCTGCACACTCATTCACAATTAGCATAATCCCATCCATGAATTATACCAATGTTAATTGCATGCTGTGGAATCAGACAAATTTCCCCTGCTGGACAATAAAACTTAATGCACTACAAAAATGCTTTTCTTACTCAGTATTTTTGTCTTGTTTCTAATATCTAAACATTCTTACATTAAGAAATATTCACTAGACAAGTAAAAAATGATGGTCTTGTTTTGGGAAAAAATAACTCTAAATGAAGAGAGTTTTTGCTTAAAATAAGATAAATAATCTGCCAATGGGGTGAGAAAAATAATTTTGTTTTCTGTTTGAATTAAGATTATTTTTCTCACCCCATTGGGTGTGAGAAACTCTTTTAGACAATTTTGACTTGTCTAGTAAATGTTTCTTAATGTAAGAATTGTTAGATGTTTGGACTAGAAACAAGACAAAAATACTGAGGAAGAAAAGCATTTTTGCAGTGTACAAATTGTCAGATCAGCTCCAATGCACTACTCAGAGTTTCTTGAGATGTAAACCTGATAATGTAGTCTAAGCGTGCAGCTCACTGGGTTTAGGATCAGAGCTCATGTGTCAGTTTCTACCATCATTATATTAGCAACACAGAACATCTAAAGACAAACCCTCAGTGTTCTGAACTACCATCACACATTTATAAACTCAGCCAACAGCACTAATGATCTGTGGGCGGCTGCTAAAACTCAATCCTCCTACATAAGAACGAAGCCAAAGACGCCATTCTCCGCCGCGCTCGCGTCATGCCAGAATTACTGCACGAGATCAAAACTCAACACATCCTGTGAGCAGCAATCAGCTTACTTCATATCTGTAGCTCATCTTCCGAATTATCGTTAAAGGGATAGTTCACCCAAAAATTAAAATTCTGTCATCATTTACTCTCCTCATGTTGTTCCTAACCTGTGTGAGTTTCTTTATTCTGCTGAACACAAAAGAAAATATTGTGATGAATGTTTGTAACGACACTGCAAAAAATGCTCTTCTTACTCAGTATTTTTGTCTTGTTTCTAGTCGAAATATCTACAAATTCTTACATTAAGAAACATTTACTAGACAAATACAAATTATTGTCTTGTTTTGGGAAAAAATAACTCAAAATGAAGAGAGTTTTTGCTTAAAATAAGATTAATAATCTGCCAATGGGGTGAGAAAAATAATCTTAATTCAAACAGAAAACAAGATTATTTTTCTCACCCCATTGGCAGATTATTGATCTTATTTTAAGCAAAAACTCGAGTTATTTTTTTCCGCAAAACAAGACAATTACTTTTACTTGTCCAGTAAATACTTCTCGTTTTAAGAATTTTTAGATGTTTGGACTCGAAACAAGACAAAAATACTGAGTAAGAAAATATTTTTTTGCAGTGAAAGCGGAGAATTCACTACCATAGTAGGGTAAAAAGCTATAGTAGTCAATAGTTGCTCTATCTGCTTTTTTAGAAAGAAACTCATACAGGTTTGGAACAACATGAGGGCGAATTTAATTTAACCTTTATTTAACCAGTTACTTCAGAACAAGTTCTTATTTTCAACAACAGCCTGGCAGGAGAATTAGATCTCCTGAAAGACATACAAACATATTCAACAGTAGATCCATATAAAACATTCATGTAAAACATTTACAATCTGTAATAAAAACAATCCTTAAAGGGTTAGTTCAGCCAGAAATGAAATGTCTGTCATTAACTCCTCTCCCTAATGTCGCTCCACACCCGTAAGACCTCCGTTCATCTTCACACACAGTTTAAGATATTTTATATTTAGTCCGAGAGCGTATGCAAGTGTATGCACACTATACTGTCCATGTCCAGAAAGGGAATAAAAACATCATCACAGTAGTCCATATGAGACATCAGTGGGTTAATTAGAGTCTCTTGAAGCATCCAAAATACATTTGGGTCCAAAAATAACAAAAACTACGACTTTATTCAGCATTGGCTTCTCTTCCGCGTTTGTGTTCAATCCTCAAATAAAGATTCAAACGGTTATGAGTCAGTGAATTGATTCATGATTCAGATCGCGTGTCAAACTGCTGAAATCACGAGACACTGGCGATCCGAATCATGAATCGATTGTGTGTGAAGATGAACGGAGGTCTTACGGGTGTGGAGCGAGGAGTTAATGACAGACATTTCATTTTTGGGTGAACTATCCCTTTAAAAAGGAGATATCAATAGGTACCTTTAACTACATTTTACTGCCAAAACTGCTGCCATTTTGTTTTTTTGACAGATCAGTACAAAAAGTATGACAAACTAAATTTAGCAAGAAAAATATTCTGAGTCTTGTCCTACCCAGTGTCTCACTGTTACTGGAACACAAGATGACAATGCTGAAGAAAGCGATTTTCGTAACCACAGCACACAGTACAGAATAAATGGGAGTTATTTTGACATGACACAAACGTAGCTTCATACGAACGCGTCACATGACCTAAAGATCGCTACACACTCAGGCTGGCGGGGTAGATAAAGGGTTAGTTCACCCAACAATGAAAATGATTTCATTAATGACTCGCCCTCATGTGGTTGGACACCCGTCAGACCGTCGTTCATCTTCAGAACACAAATGAAGATATTTTAGTGTAAAGCTGAGAAAGGCTTCAGATAGGCCTCCATTGGCATTCAGTCCATTCCCACTCACAAGACCCATAAAGGCCCTAAACACATCGACACACAGCCCATCTCACTACAGCGGCTGGACAGTCATTTTACAACGAGACGAGAATAGTTATTGTGCGTAAAAAAATCTAAATAACGACTTTATCCGCCGAGTTATTGCCGTGAACTCGACGCACGCGTGAGATGAGAATATGACGCAGCTCCGCCGTTCATGACCCAGAAGAGGAGGAGCGTTATGTGTGTGTGTGTGTGTGTGTGTGTGTGTGTGTGTGTGTGTGTGTGTGTGTGTGTGTGTGTGTGTGTGTGTGTGTGTGTGTGTGTGTGTGTGTGTGTGTGAGAGAAAGTCATTATTTTGATTTTTTACCCACAATAACTATTCTCGTCTCGTTGTAAAGTGATTGTGCAGCCGCTGTAGTGAGATGGGCTGTGTGTCGATGTGTTTAGGGCCTTTATGGGTCTTGTGAGTGGGAATGGACTGAATGCCAATGGAGGCCTATCTGAAGCCTTTCTCAGCTTTACACTAAAATATCTTCATTTGTGTTCTGAAGATGAACGAAGGTCTGACGGGTGTCCAACCACATGAGGGCGAGTCATTCATGACATCATTTACATTTTTGGGTGAACTAACCCTTTAAATCTGGTTTTGCCCATGAGTTCCAGAACATGTTACGCTACTCCATGTGTCCAGTGTAATGCCCTGAAGAAGAAACGACACTCTATAGCTGAGAGTTTTGGCTGGAAATGGATCATTCGAGAGAAATTACGATCAAACATCGTCCTGGAGCAAAGCATGCATTTCATCTGTTCTTACGGCAGGTGGAGCCTATATTCTGTCTGCACATTTTGGCATCAATGGGTGACTCCTCCCTCTTTATTTCCTCATTTGTCGCTTCAATCCAGGGGTTGAATGCATGTAAGCACGCCCCATCTTTATTCTGGATTGCTAAACTCCCCGTGCTGTTGCACTTTTTGGCCAGCGGCGGCGCTAGCGAGTCAGATGGATGCAGAGAAGTCAGAGAGAAGCTACTCAGGCTATCCGACATCTGTTCGGGATTATCCGACCGAACTCCCGTGTCCTCATCAAAGGGCTCTATGGAGTCCTTTTGGATCCAGTTTGGGTTTTTGCTGTCACTGCATTTGCTCAGATTTCTCTGCCGCCCCCTGGTGGCCTGGAGGCTGAGCGCAGGTCTCCGTGTGAGCTCATTGGTTCTGCAGATCAAGGGCAGAGTCGGATCTTCCGGCGGGGACACGGCCTCTTCCGGTGTGGTCTGCAGGCTGCCCACAGAACTGCCTGTAGTCAGTGAGGAGTTACTGTGGGACGTCTGTGGAAAGAAACAACATCAGAGTCAGTGGAAAGAGAAACAAACCACCATCACAGAAAAGAGATAAGCAGGTTAATGTGGACGTGCTGATGTCAAACTGGTGGGTTTTACTCAACCTTCGGAAAGCCAAGTGTGCATCAGTCCACCTGGATATCAGGTTTACAAGTAAATAAGTTATACAGTAAACCTGAACGTTCAAATTAATTAAATAGATTAAGTAGTGCATACTCAAAGTTTTAGAAAAAGTTCTACTAGCTTAATTATTTCAAGTTGATGTAACGGTCTTCCTTTTGAGTAATTTTAGCTAATATTTTTTGATTAAAGGAACTTTTTGTGAATAAGTAAGCATAACTTAAAAACATAAGTTAAACATAACGTAATAGAATTAAGTAATTACATGCTAAGAATGAAATACATAAACTTAAGATTTCAAGTTGTATGAACTCAAAATCATAAATAGTTCAAATGGCTCACTCTGGTCTTGCTTTGATGTGATTGGCCATTCAAGGAGTTCTGTCTGGCAACAAGAGAATTAATTCACTGATTGGAGGACATTTACAGAAGGCGGTCCTTTTCGCAGCGTCTATTGGTGATTCAAATTAAGATGGAGACGTTTTCATTGTGTGCTTAAATTCGGTAAGTAAAAATTTGTACGTTTCTAAACCTAACAATAATATGCTAACTAACTTATAACTAACCGGACTGACTTTATCTCTGTTTTAATGAAAATAATAGTTTTGTTGGAAGTCACCATGATGGAGATCAGTGTTTGCTGTAGTCGGGCTCTTGACCCTTGACTGTGTAATATTAATAGTTCTCTGGCTGCTTTGTTTTAGCGAGACACTTTTGCCGCAATGCATGTTGGGACCCATGGGGAAGTTTTGATTGGTAGTACCCAGCATGGTGAAACAATGACAACACAAACCAATACACATTGAGTTTTGTTAACATAAAATGGTGTGGATGTGTACTTAATCTCCTGATCAAAACACAGGCGAGTAAGACGCATAAACAAGCAAACGTATGTAATCATATGCATATGCAATGACGTGTTCATCATCATTAAACATCACATAAATCAAAACGTCCTAATGTTAGTGAATGAGATGTGGACCCAGGACTGAAGCATTAGAGGTCGATCTCCTCATCTGTGTTTGATCATCTCTGAGTCTGATCTGGAGTCAGTCTATCACAAACACCTGATTTTCTCAGCTTTTTGTTCAAAATGTTGCTTTTTTTATTAAACTTACCCATATCTAAGTGTTGATAAAAAAGGAATGCATGAAGCTAGAATAAAACGTTTCTTTATTTTAAAGAAAAGGGTCAGCTCTTTTTTTTTGATGTATTGCATGCTCAGATATTCATAAAACAAAATATATTTTTATCTCTCCAGCCACTGGCGCTCCTGCCACACACACACACACACACACACACATACACACACACGGATGAGAAATAAGTCTATTTTTCTTATTTAGTTTTTCTTTGCACTATTTTAGAGATGTGTTTGTGTGTGAGTGTGTGTGTGTGTGGGCATGTTTTTGTGACATATGAGGACACAAATGTGTGTAATGCCATGGGTATGACACAGGTATTACAGGAGAGGGTGAAATATGAGGACATTACCCATGGCCCCACTTTACAAAAGGCTTATAAATCACACAGGAGGAGTTTTTATGAGAAAGTAAAAATGCAGAATGTTTCCTGTGATGGGTAGGTTTAGGGGCAGTGTGTGTGTGTGTGTGTGTGTGTGTGTGTGTGTGTGTGTGTGTGTGTGTGTGTGTGTGTGTGTGTGTGTGTGTGTGTGTGTGTGTGTGTGTGTGTGTGTGTGTGTGTGTGTGTGTGATGGGTAGGTTTAAGGGCAGCGTAAGGGGATAGAAAATACGGTTTGTACAGTATAAAAACCATTACGCCTATGGAATCTCCCCATATGTCAAAAAAACAAGCGTGTGTGTGTGTGTGTGTGTGTGTCGTGTCTTACCTGTGAGCACATGACCCTGCTGTTGGCCCCTGGGGACCTCAGAGAAGCCCATGAGGCTGTAGATGCATGTCTGGAGCCCGGCTGAGCCGCTCCGGAGCCCTGGGGAATCGCAGCGGTGGTGGGGTGGAAGAACTCCGCTGGCAGATGAAAGAGAGGTGAAGATATCCGGCTGTCTCCTGCACTTACATCTGCCTCACACACACACACACACACACACACAATCCATCAGCTGAACACAACAGGTGTTTCAGTTCAACTAGCTGTGCATGATGAACTTATTTCATTTTCAAAATGAGAGTAGTTGTGCAAAAAAAGATTGATGTTGGCCTGAGAAAGTTTTTTGTTATTGTTATAACTTTAAATGCCATGAGGTCTCGACAAACAGATTGCAAGGTGATGCTAGAGTGTTACGGGTGGTTGCTAAGGTGTTGCTATGGAGATGATAGGGCACTGAGTGGTTGCAAGGGTGTTTGGTCTGGTTGACGTTAACATAAAACAACCCAGTTGTGTCTAAGGTTGTTCTGTGTTGCTGTTAGAAGTTTGCAATGTGGTTGCTGGGAGGTTGCTAGGGTGTTCTGAGCATTTTGCAAGGCGTTGATATGTGGTTGCTATGGTATTGTAGCTGGTTGCAAGACGCTTACTAGGGTATAGACATTGGTACAGTGTCCTGGTTGATTGCTAGAGTGACCTGGATGTTTGGGAAAGCATTCCTGGTGGTTGCCTGGTTATTCTGGGTGGTTGCTATGGAGTTACTAGGATGTTTTAAGTGGTTGCTAGGGTGTTGCTATGGGGTTACTAGGATGTTATGGGTCGTTTCTAGGGCTTTTTTTGCTATGAAGATGATAGGGCACACGGTGTGGTTGCAAGGGTGTTTGGTCTAGTTTCAAGAAATTAACTAGGTTGTTGTGTCTTGCTGTTAGAAGTTTGCGTTGTGGTTGCTGGGGTATTGCTAGGGTGTTCTGACCATTTTCCAAGGTGTTGCTATGCGCTTTCTATAGTATTGTGGCTGGTTGCAAGACATGTACTAGGTTATTGACATTGCTAGGGCACTTTGAGTGGTTGCAAGGGTGATCTGGATGGTTGAGAAAGTGGTCCTGGTAGTTGCCTGGTTGCTATGGAGTTGCTATGGTGTTTTAGGTGGTTGCTGGGGTGTTGCTATGGAGATTGCAGTGCGTTCAGGGTGGTTGCAAGGGTGTTATGTCTGATTGCAAGATGTTAACTAGGGTGTCCTGTGTTGCTGTTATAAGTTTGCTGTATGGTTTCCGGGGTGTTGCTAGGGTATTCGGATAATTTCCCATGGTGTTGCTATGAATTTTCTATAGTGTTGTAGGTGGTTTCAAGGTGCTTACTAGGAAATTGACATTGCAAGGGTGATCTGGATGGTTGAGAAAGTGTTTCTTGTGGTTGATTGGTAATTCTGGGTGGTTACTATGGAGTTGCTAGGGTGTTTTGGGTGGTTTCTATGGTGTTGCTATGGTGATTATAGGTTACTCTGATTGGTTGCAAGGGTGTTTATTCTGGTTGCAAGATGTTAATTAGGTTGTTGTGTCTTGCTGTTAGAAGCTTGCAATATGGTTGCTGAGGTGTTGCTAGAGTGTTCTTTGGATGGTTGCTAGGGTGTTCAGGAAAAAAACAGATGTATTAATACATAACACAAGATGCGTCTTAACTCGACACAGCCTCTTAAAGCATAAGAACACATCTGATAATGGCGCTCCAGAGCTGCTCTGTATTCAGAACACACAGTATTCTGACCTCTGTGAGCTGGAGACCGGAGCTGATGAACCGTCTCACGCAGCACTTCCTGTTTGCTTACAACCTCTTCTGTGCTTAAGTCACCGCTGCCCTGCTCCTCCTGCACACACACACACACGTCTTTGGTTGCGACGAACCCAAATGAGCTTCACACATCCACTTGAGAGTCCACATGCACTTATCAGTTCATTAAAGATGATAGTTCACCCCAAAATGAGCCTGTGATGTTTATCTGTTAACCCCCAGAGCATCACAGGTGTGCCTCATCAGACTGATCCGTGCATCTACGTAACTATATCTATGATCGCGCCGGTATTTTGACCTCACTCACTGGAAGTAAAGGCGCTGGGATATTAATATGGATTCGTATGTCTGTGTGTTTTTTACTCTCATAGAAATACACCCCATTGACATGCATTATACGAGCAACGGCTGAGTTAAACATCTTCATTTGTGTTCTCCTGAAGAAACACACACACCTACATCATGAAGTCAGCAGATAAACATCAGGATCATTCATGGTGAACTATCCCTTTAAGCGTGCCAATATTGATTAAACACTGTGACAATTCAGGGCAGGATCACTGTCCCACAGCGCTGTGAGCTGGAGTGTATTTTACACACACACACACACACACACCTTACGGTCTCTGTCCAGCAGCTGGTACACACTGCGGTCGTCCAGGCTGATGTCATCAGGCTGCGTCGGTGATGAAGATTTATCTGACAGCTGCTCCGACATCAGAGACGTTTGCTCGACCTCCGCCAACCGGATCTACAAAACACACACACACACACACGTTGGTTTATATGGTTAACAGGGACTCTCCATTGGCGTAACGGTTTTTATACTGTACAAACCGTATTTTCTGTCCCCTTACACTGCCCCTAAACCTACCCATCACACACACACACACACACACACACACACACACACACACACACACACACACACACACAGCCCCTAAACCTACCCATCACAGAAAACATTCTGCATTTTTACTTAGTATGTTTTTAAAGCTATTTGAAATGTCCTCATAAACCACATAAACAGGCTCGCTCACACACACACACACACTCACACACGTTAACTAGGTTGCTCCGTCTTGCTGTTAGAAGTTTGCAATGTGGTTGCTAAGGTGTTGCTAGGGTGTTCTGGACATTTTACAAGGCGTTGCTATGCAGTTGATATGGTATTGTGGCT